>NW_009953507.1:991921-1023470 GCF_000747805.2 Chaetura pelagica | reverse complement strand
TGCAGACAAAGAAGGAAAAACAATCTTGAGTATGATTTGTCCAAGGCCACCCAGTTAGATCTGGGATTACAATCAAAGCATCTCAGGCTTCCAGTGCTGTGCCCAGACCAGTGACAAAATTGAGGGGATAAAATCTTCAATTAATATTACAAAAATGAAATTAAATCTACCTCTGTAGTAGATGCTGTTCTCATCAGTTATATTTGTGATTTTCTTAAATAACACACCTCTGTTTTTATGTGGGTAAAATAGGATCATTTTATAGTTTTATTAATTTTTATGCTTAGCTTTTTTATCCATATTGTGTGTGTAAAGACTATGATAATTTTAAAAAAGTATTTACACTGGATTTTTCCCATTCAATAAATATTATGGCTTTTTAATGTATCTCCTAATTAGTAATTGTTTTTAAAGGAAGAATGAAAGACTAACATATAGTAATGCCTGAAGTAGGAACATAGTTTGATTTATTTTTTTGTATTTACACATTTTGAATACAGAAAGCTTTACCAAATGCCATAAATTGATTTTAAAAAGCACCAACTCTGCTTATATAATTCAAAAATAAGCCAAATCAGAGTCTTTTTCACATTTTGTGATTTACTGCAGAGTGATGGGAAGTATTTCTGCAAGAACGTACAATGCAAACCATTTATTTATGAAGAGTTGCAGGTGAATGTAAAATATCGATTCAGGTATACAATGAAGATGCACTTGTAGGTGTACCAGTATACAAAGCTATGTATGCACATTTAAAATACACTGATTAATAACATGGGGTGGTATTTCACTTCTGAAGTCCTGATCTGGATCAGGATCAGTGGATACTGACTATTGCCATCCATACACCCACAATTTCTCCATCAAACTGTATGTTTTCATGTTTTTTTCTTCTAGAATTCATCCATCACCACTGCCAAGGCTGCACTGGCTACACCCTTGGTATATACCCTTACATTGGTGTAGTGCTGTCTGTGATGGACATTTTAGATGTTAGCCTTCTGTTGGATCCATGGAAAAGACTAATGGATACATGCAGTACTCTTTGAAGTCATGTGTGCTCATAGCTCTTCAGCTGCATAATCATTCATGGCCACAGTCTTTGCTTCCAGTTGTAACTTCTTCTGAGGACCCAAGAAACTAACCCTGGAGAACAGGAAGGGGAGAGGTGACAAATTCTGGGACAAAGAGGGCACTTCTGGTTTGGTCTACTCTCCCACATTGCTAATGAGACCATTCTGTGTTACATCAAAAGTAAAGTCAGCAACTGACTCATAGAGATTGAGGAAACATTTCCTGGAAATTGCTAATGACCATTAAATGCCTGCATATATACTATAGACTAATAACATTTGTGTAGCATGCTTACTCTAACTGATATCTTCAACAACATTTACTGTGTTTATTCCTACTCTCTGAAATTGGCGTTTAATTTTTATTTCATCTTTAGTTTCTGTAATTACATATCTGATGTTAAGAACTCATATCTGTTTATCTTTTTACCTTTATCTTTTCTGGCCATTTGAATGATATTTGTGGCTGCACATCCTTAATCTGCACACATTTGGAGAAACAAATAAAGGCTCATTTAAAATGACAACTTAAACAATTATTAGAGAGAAACATAGCTATGAAGCCTGTGTGTTATTTCTTTGGTTTTTGTTAGGTCAGGCAGAGCATAGGACCAACAAATGAAGAACAAGCAAAACATGAACACTTGAACACTTCTGATATGTTTTTCTCTCTAAAAATGGAAACTAAACTTTTATATTTACAGCTGTGTGGGAAAAAAACCCGAACATATAACCAACAAAAAACCCCACCTCTAAATCTTTACGATTTGTATCTTGAATTCTCTGTTGTTAGGACACAAAATTCCTCCCAGAATTAGTGGGATGATTTTCACTTGCTCAAGTGCTACATGTTTTGAAAACCTAGACAATTTTTCTCATAAACATGTAAAACTCCAAGCAAAGAGCAGAAATTCTTCAAGTCATCATCACAGAAAAACTAGATTTGAGAAATAAAGAAACCAAGAGAATCAAATTAAAAAATAAGTAAACAGAAAATGTGTGGTTGGGAAGGAAATCGTAAATAAGTGTATCTGGTAATGTAACATCAGCAAAAGTAGTAGAACACCTGGAAAAAGATTAGAGATTAGTGAGCTCAAATGCACGTCTTGACTTCTGGGAGGAATATCTACAGTCCACAGCATCACATCAGTGATATAAAGGAGTATTTAGGGACACACAGGTGTCTATCAATGCCATGTGGAATTTGGAAGTATAATATTTAACCATTCAGCCAGACTAAGATAAGCATTGGTAGAAAGCAAAGCTTTTTCTATATTGAGTCTTACAGTCCTGTATTTAGTAGTTTTCAAGTCAGCAAATCCTTGACAGTCTTTTTAGAGGCTCAAGAAGAAAAATAAAATGGAAAAAGAGAAAATACACTTATTACCTGACTTCTTGAATGTGTTATAAAAATGGTATTACTTTATTATCTTTGAAGAACAGTTATAAAATAATTTTTATGAGCAATAAGTAAGGTCAAATTACTAATAATTAAAAAAAAAAATTTCTCAGAATTCAATTGGACTTTTAAAAATCTACAGTGTGCTTATGGTTTGGTTTTGTTATTCCTAAATTGAGAATACAAATATAAGTATAATTAGATCTGTATCTTTTCTGCCTGAAAAAAAAGGTAACAGAATGTCATATTAAAGCCTCTCTGACTCCCCTCAGCACATCTGTAAATGCTGGAACTTCTGCCTGCTTAGGCTGAGGCTGAATTCCATTACCTTTATCTCTTCCAGTCTAAAGTAAAAAGTAAAAAAAAAAAAAGCCAAAGTCCATTTAAGAACCTAATCCATACTGGAACAGTAACTACATTGCCCCAGTTAAAATAATCTAGTATTGCAGAATATTTTTTTCCTCCCAGTTAAAATCCTAAAGGCTTTTAAAAGACTTTCTGCTGCCCTGGACAAGGTGGGCTTGATGATGTGCTCTCTCTGTCTTCAGCTGGTTAATCACTAAAAGATATCTGTTTGCAGATTTTTCATCCTTGATGGTGATCAAGATCATTTCTGTACCAGTTTTGACACAGATCTTTTTGTCACGTTAAGCTTTCAAGGACCAAAGATTCACAACAAATGTAGCTGCAGGCCCCAAGATCCCCAGCATGCTGGAATGCTGGAGTGGTCAGGTTGTATATGTGTAAGGTAGTAGTAAATGTGTGTGTGGTATAGGTACAGTCACCTCTGCTCTCCCTCTTGGGATTTTTACAACTGTGCATTGAAAAAAAAAAAGTATGTTGCTTTGCATCACTAGAATAAAGGCACAAAGCTGAGAATCTTTCACAAGGTTGTTAGCCAAAAAATTTGATATTTTCTCTCTTCAGTGAAATCAATAATTTATTGTCCAGTTTTAACCCTGTGGTAATTCACCAAGAACCAGATCCAAATGTGATAAAGAATTCACATATTGAGAAGAGGTTAATCTTTTTTATTGACCCATAATTATGTCCGAATACAAGCAGCATGAAAACATGGCTAGTTTCCTATGGTCCAGGGCATGTGCAGTAACAGATGACTACAAAAAAAGTAGGAAGTAAAAATCCCACTTGTTTGTAAGTTTCACAACACCAGGAGAAAACACTGTCTTGTTCTGGGTCTCTGAATGAAGGGCACGGCTTTCAAATGCCATTCTGAAGCTCAGCCAAGGCTGTGGCTCTCCCAGAGCTCTGCCGGCACATATGGCCAGCAGTGGAGCTCATATCCCAAACACTCTGAGTGCTCTTGGCCCTAACTTTGTGTTCATAAAAGTTGGATGAACTAAAATATGAATCCATAACAGGAGCAAGCTGGCTGTCTTCACAATACTTTGGTTTTGTACCCATTTCCTAGGGGCACAGTGATCACTTTCATTGTTTAGATTGGGGTGACAGAATGGTATTTAGGTGCAAACACAGAAGAAAAAGCTTTCAAGGCTCAATCTGTTGGACAAGTCTCTTTTCTTACACTTTGTGGCTGGCTTGTCACTAACAGTACAGTTTTCCTTGGGGAAAACTCAGGAGGTTCCTGTCAACAGTAGTTAGTTTCCATGGTCCTCACACATTCATCTTGGCCAAGGTTACCAGCTACTACCCAGTTTTTCAAATCCAGTTTGTTTGTGGGTTGTGATCTAAAACAGATTTCTGAAATAATCCGCCAAGGAAAAAAGAGTCCAATCTAAATATGTATTTAATCATAAAACCCAATGTTTAAATCATTGTTATTACAATTCTGCTGCACAATGTGGCCATGCAAATCGTCCCATAAGAACAACTGAGGAAATGACAGCCATAGGACAAGAGTGTGGGCAAGGCTGTAACCTGATTAATGAGTTGCTGCAAAAGGATTTCCAGTATACAACCACACTTTTGGTACTCCTTAAAAATATCCATGATAGATAATTTGCTACAAAGGCAAATCTTTTGAAATGAAGTAATGCAGATCACACTCTCAAATGAGCAAAAAATGGACTCCTTTTTCTGAAAATTAGCTTCTGCCATTTCTATGCTATTGCTCATAAAGCCAGTTGCCATTATTCCTGGAAGTCCTAGCATTAGGAAAGACCATTAAGACCAGTACTTTAAGTCACTACGTTTGATTGCACTTACAGTAAAAAGCTCCACTGCGAAATTGACTGGAATATTGAGAACCTTTTTCTGGTTATCTCAAGTGGATTAAGTTAAATTTGAAAGAGGGACGGAGGAAGCACTCTGCAGAATAAGAGTTCCCACATAAGGAGCTACTTTAAATTTGGCACTCTGGTTTATTTTGAAATAACTTCTAAAAGTAGATAAGCCTAAGTTTCTTTTGTAGCTTTGTTATCATGAAGGATCCTTAAAGTGGGTGTGAATGTTATTGAATTTAGCACTGGCATTCCATTATTTTTTACACCCACTTTCAGGCTGCATTGCACTGCCAGAAAGTTGGAAAGTGGCATTCGTATCAGTCCCAGGCTATTTTATTTTTTAAGTATTCTGGTTAAAGCAGTGATGATTCTAACAGCAAGTGGTGTAGCATTAGAACAGGCTGTTACAGTCTGTATGGTTTGAGGTTTCAATAGTTTTGTTTTGTGGGGTTTTTTGCCCCTACAAATTGTTAACATTTTGGTATAAGAAGAAGACTTTGTTTGTAGCACAGATATTTCAAGGGGGGAGTGGGATGGAAAAATCCTCTGCATCTGCAGGTGCTTCAGATCTCTAACTGGGGATTCCTGTTCCAAAATGGTCCACACTGTTATCACTGGCTCTGTTACCATAGCAATGCAAACTCTGCTTGAGATTAACATTCTTCCCTACAATTACTACAGCTGATGAGCACAGTAATTATCTTCCTAAAGTGCACTTAAAATAGCAGAGGCAAGGGAATGCAATCTTGAAATATATGGTACATTCTTTGCAGACTGTCCTGAAAAATCTCTCTCAGTGGGAAAGTTCAGCTTGTCTGCTGTGGTTATAGATGAGATATTTAAGATTTTTCAGGATAAAGGTTATATTGGGACAAGATGC
The DNA here is from genome assembly GCF_000747805.2 of Chaetura pelagica. NCBI lineage: Eukaryota > Metazoa > Chordata > Aves > Apodiformes > Apodidae > Chaetura > Chaetura pelagica. The sequence goes on along the minus strand of NW_009953507.1, from coordinate 1,017,914 downwards.
AGCAATGAGCATAGAAATTATCCAGTTGCTGTAGCACAGCGTGAATTATATTATCATTGCTTAAAACATCTTATGGTTGCTAGTTCTACATACCCCCAGACATGACAGAACAGGCCCTAGAGCAACATAAGCTGGTGTCACACAGTGGAATGACTTAACTAGGAGATTTTCAATATCTGAAAAATCAGTACCTTTAGTACACTAACAACCAATCATGCTGCAGCTTCACAGGTGAGAAGCTGCAAAACCAGATGGAATTCAGGCATTGATTTTCCAAAGTAGAATGGCAAAACATAATCAAATAACCCTCTCAAAGAAAATCTGAAAGCCTTTGTAGTTCAGTATGTATAGCTCTGGAGAGTGTGTTTTCAGGATCTTAAAGGTCCACAAAATCACTAGGACTAATATTTTTCAGTTGCAACTTTTCTTCTTCATATATATATTTAAACATAAATTCTGATACTATGATAATGCCTGATTCATTGAAAAGGAGATTTAAGATACAGCTTTATTCCATCTAGTTTTTTTCTTGTTTTAAGTGATGTTGAGCTGTAATAGGAGATGTGACACTGCCAGTGAGCGGCTTATCCTATCTTATCCTATGAAATGGATTACCACCCATATATTACGCATTATTATAAACCCACAGATTTTATTTCTGTTGGGTGAGCAGCCATCAACAGATTTAGCAGGAAGATCAGCTGCAAATGAAAAGTAGGGTATTGGGGCCTCCAGAAATTATGAATGTTTATTAATTTAATATATAAGCAGATTTAGATGTTAGGAGAGCAATCAACTTGTAACTGAAGAAAACAACTGAGTAAAAGTGACACAATGGGAATTGTTTGTGGAAGGTGAAGGGAGAAATCTGAGAGTGCTAATGATTTGGCTAGCCATAGCTACATGTGCCTTAATTCAGATGTATTCTCATCCAGATAGATCAGATTTCTTAAGCTAATGTGATTTGTGGAAATGCTAATGGTTTTTTAATGTTTATTATTGGTGTATCTTTATTAACAGGACTTCAAAACTCACCATTTGCTGTTTTTCCTTTCCACAATTGATATAGCAGTGCATATGATATTCATGGAACTCTTCAGCCGCAAAGGTGTGCATTAAATGGGTAATAAAGAGGAATTGAGATACCAGGGATATTGGAATATCAGCTACCAGTACTCTGTGAAAGTGTATCCAGATATCTATCTCAATGTAAAATACTGGATGAGAAAACACATACAATTATGTGCAGAAATGTGCAAAACCCCTATCAGATCCCCCCACTCCCTGCAACTCCCACAGCATCTCCTGAGCTGTGAGCAGTTCTGAAATGTCTCGGAGCTGCCAGGGAGAGCGGCAGAGCAGACAAGACCTGAGGGGAGAGTTGTGAGGGTCAGGAATTCGTGAGCCTGGGGATAGTGGTGGATAGATGGAGTCATCCCTGGTTGCCAGCCGTGGATGGAAGAGAAGAAAAAGAAACAGGAAGGAGCTTGACTTCTGTGATCCCTGACCTTACACCAAGCTTATGTAGATATATGGAATGGAGTACTTTAGTCAATTTTGTTGTCTTGTCTAGTCCACTCCTCCCTATGTGAGGGTTGCAGATACATTTCAGCTCCTTTAACATCTGAAGTCATAGATTCAAGAAGCAGACCAAAGTGTCCTTAATTCCAGCGTTATCAGTCCACTATCTGGAAAACCTGCTGCTGGTTAAAAGAGAGCTCCCTGAAGGAAAAAAAAAAAAAAAAAATCAGTAAAAAGAAAATTATCTTCATCCTGGCTCAAACCAGGTCAATGATACAAGACATATTTTCCACTGTTTTCTTAATTTCCTGGTCATTAGCAGAGTGTCTAAAATGCCAATGTGTTTTGAGGTCAGTTCTGTGAATTGTCTAAAGTTTCTGCTAGACTATCTGTCTTTTTCTAAGCGAAGTAGGCGACCTTTCTAAGGAGCACAGAATACTTTGACAAATACTAAAACTAAGTTTCAGTACTATGAACTAGTTTAGGTACTAATTTAGAATGCCAGATCTGATATTAGATCCTTTAATTAATGGTAACTGGCTGATAATGGTCACAGAATTGTGGAAAGTAATATGGTTATGGAGACATAAGCCATCTGAAATGTTATTTAAATCAGTAAGAAAAATTATAATAAAGAAACAATACAAGTACTTGCAAAGTCTAATATAAGAAAGGTATTGCAATCAAAATCTTGTTGAAAACAGTGGAAGTGCTTTCATTGGCTGTGATCATATGTGGATCAGGCTTGTGGAGAGTCAAATACTTGTTAAACAGATCTTTCTTGCTCTCTTGTAGTACATAAATACAAAATATTTAGTGTTCTCCAATTTTAAAAGTGGAAGAATTCAGGTTACAGCTCAGAAAAAAGTCTGGTAATACAAAATGTAAATATGACACGGAATTTGTCCAAGTGAGGAAGAACATCCAAGAACATCCTGTTTCGTTCATGTCATTTGTCATTTTATAATTACTATGTTACCTGAGAAGAAGACAACCTCTTATATTTGTTATATTTTGAGAGCCAAACTTGTACAAGATTTGTATTAGCACTTGGAAACTTTGCTGTTGAGCAATGTTAGCACACTATTGGCTTTTGTGCCGTCATTGTGTCCCGTAGACAAATGTTAAGGACTTTTTTTAATTGCTTTTCACAACCAGAAAGCCACAGTTTCCTGATTTCAACATGATTTTAGCTGAAGTGCTTGTACCTTTCTGAAGTTGGGTATTGGTTTAATTGAAGTGAATGTGGTTTTTCAGAGGAGAGGGAACCTACACAAATAAATAAAACAAATAGAAAATATTTATGAAAAAGAGCTTCTGTGTTATTTCTTTCTACTTTTGGCTGCAGAACAAGGAAATAAACCATAACTTATTTGTTAAAGAAAAAAGGTGAAAGTTGAATATAGTTAGTTTAATTCAGCTAGAGAAAAAGAAAACCAAACCAAAAGAAGTGTTTTGAGAGATCACCATTTCTGTACAGCAGTTATGTTCCCTAGCTAACTGGACTTTAGGCTGACCAACTAAAAAATGATAGATGAGGAAAACAGAAAGGGATGTTGTAATCTCTTTATCCCCTTTTTATCTTTGTTATTAACCTAAAATATTTTATGCAAAAAGCTTATAATTTGTTTTTTGCACTTGTTCTTATACCTGGAAAATAAATAAAAAAAAAAAAGCATTTTAATTTTCTGTTTTGTTTGATGGTTTCCTGGAGGACCTAGTGATTTTTATGATCTCTTTCAGACCCAGTTTTCAAAAAAAAGCTATAAACATGCTTACTTTACAAAACTTGAATACCTCTCAATTGGAAATTCTACTTAACAGTAAGAATGTTACATGTTTGCGGTTTGGGATCTAAGGTCCAAATGCTAAGGGACTTTAATCAATAAAAATAAAGGTTTAAAAAAACTACTTTCCTTTCCTATCTTTTTTTTTAATTGTTTTGTAGTGAAAATGAAAATACTCTCTGAAATATTTTTTTAAATGAATATGTTAATTTACTGAACAATGACCTCATATATTTCTGAGACTTCCTCTTGGTACTTTAGAAAGAAATTATAAATAATGAAGGAAAAATAGAAGTAATGACAAAACCTAACTATAGGCCATAGTGCTTGATTTTCTAGGATCTCTCTGTGGTCAGTTAAGAAAACCAGAACTGTCCCCTCAGAGCCAATACCTTCATCAGTGACATCCATCAGGATGTGACACCACTCTCCTTTATCTTGCCTGTGGCTGAGCCTCCTGCCATTCTCTCTGTGGTGGGAAAACCTGATTGCCAGATTGTGCAATTGGGAGCTTGGTCTGATCAGCTCCCTGAGCCAACTGAAAACCAACACTCAAAGAAAAAAAAATAAAAATCTGTTCAGTACCACAAGACTGAGCAGTTGCTTGATCCAGCACAAGGGTATGTGTGGTGTACAGGAGGTGGGGCAAATATCTTCTTATATTTTTTTTCAGGTTGCAGCTCACAAATCAGAAATGCCATACTGTGAAAATGTCACTCTATTTAAACATTCCAAGTACCTTACAGAGGAATGTATCTCTCCACTGAAAGATGCTGGGGAAATTAGCTTCAGTAGACTAATGTCATCTTGTAAACAACCTGCTACTTAAATGCAGTAAAATATGGAAATATTCATCACCATTCACTCAGAAGACCTACATGCCTGCATACATCAATACATTTGGTTGCCTCTGAGGATGCAAAAACCCAAACAAGGAAATGTCATTACTGCTTAAGAGAATCTCTCTTTCTTAATCAATCTCAGATGAATTGATACTCTCTGAAGAAAGACTGTAAAAAACGCTGGCTAGTAGACTGGAGCATTCTTCTTGGTGCTTTTTAATTATTATTATTTTTTTTTTTACCACCATCAGAGGCTGTCTCTGATCTCACATGGAGAGAAATGTGCAGTGAGAGGTTTAGTGGATCCAGATGTTGAAATAGGAGACACCCAGATGTATCTGAATGAGGAGCAAAGACTGATAATGGCTGAATGAAGCGATGAAATGAGTAGGCCGATGAGAGGAGAAACTGGTCAGACATGCAGAAGAGAAGAGGGATAACAAGAAAGAGCAGATAGGTACAAGGTGTAGGAAGATAATAAAATTAAATTAAATAAAGTCAAAGCAAAAGGTGCCCCATATATTCATGTAATCATAAACATACAAATAAATAACTGGATGCAAAATAAACAATCACATATGTATATGTATATTTCACATATGGAGAAATAAAGAGTGAAGACAGAAAAAGATTAAAGATCAAGGGTCTCTCTAATCATATTCTTTTCATGTGATGATCAGTCTGAGCAGCCAAACTTATCTAATCTACATAATCTGCATTTCCCACACAGTTATGCTGATCAGCCCTGTGAACCTTGTAAAATCATTGCTTTTTAGAGGTTTTCCTCTATCTGAGATTTCTTTCAACCTGTGTTCATGTTTATTGACAGCTATTTTCTTCTCATCTAGCTTTCAAATTAAAATGTAAAATTCTGAAGTTTATTTACTTTCAAACTGTCTTCAGAAACTGGGAATGGTTTGCTGTACATTTTCACCTCTCTGACAAATGGATATGCTTGATGTTTTCAGGGGTAAGTATAGAGCATTTGCCTTCTAGAAGTTCTTGAGATGTTCGCTCCAGGCACTGTGTGTGTCCAGATAGCTGTGTACCACTGGCGATATTTAAGCATACTGCATAGAACAATTCAAGGCTTTTAGTAAGGAACAGAAAAGTACATTTTATATAAATTTAGTAAAAAAGACCTCAGTGGTTAGGAGGATGTATTAGACTCTTGCAGTTAAAGATTTTTTCCTACTGATTAAAGGTAGAAAAATTGTCCAGGTTTAAGGCATCAAATCAAGTACATTAAAGTGACATTAACAAGTTGTGTGACTGAACATAGCCAGCCATGTGGAGCAAGCCAGCTAACTGATATGACTGCCACACTACGTGTGTTGCAGAAACAATTCATGCTCACCTGGTATCGCTGTCTTTAGAAAGCCCATGAGATTTCCAAGGTCTGTATGGGCACCCCTGAACTATGATGTCATTTTAGTTCATTGTCCTCCACAGGGAAGCTAGTTCCCAAACTCCAAGATTGCTTCATGTCATGAACCAAAGTTCAGTGAGAGAAAATCAGGAAATTAATTTCCAAATATACTATCTGATCTTAACTAAAACACTACCTTTGGTTTACTTTAAATAGGTATAAAATTCTATTATAGTTATAAGACATGGTGAGCGTGGTTTTCTCACGTCCAGGTGAGAGATGCGAAGATTAAATTCCTGAGGAGATGGTGTAGAATTGCTTAGACATAGTTATGAATTTTCCCTGGATTTTGGTTTAATGAGTTAAACTTCCAAAATATCTTCCTAAATCTAAAACTTTATTTAGCTTGACTCTCAGCCAAGTGAAGTATTTCTTCTGTATGCTGTAAGTGGATTGTGAGAAGCTGGAGACTGGCTGTGTCTTACAGTGTGGCAAATGAATAACTCTCATTGAATTATAGTATTGTGGGACTTGGGGAATTACTTTTGAGCATTCCAGAGAGCTTATTATAAATGTCTCCTCTCTATTCTGAATTTTGGGCATTTTAAAAATAGTTTTCTGTTTTGGACCTTCATAGCAAAAGCAGTGTAGTCTTAGTAAATTGGCTCAAAATATGTCCACATTAACTTTTTCATTTCATGTGGATTCATATCCCCCGAGTTTTGCTTTGAGTACTGAGTTCAAACAAACCAAAAAATCAAAGGAAAGCTCCACCCATATCACTGAATTTTGTCTGGGGAACTTTTTTCCCCATTGAGTCATAACCAGAATAATAATGAGTAACAACTGGTTTCCACCCAAATTATGAATGACCATTTTTTCTTAAACTTAGGCCTTTTCTAGCTGGGAAAGCTATAAATTTTGGTGACAGTGTTTTAGACCCAGTTTAAATGTCAATCTTCCCCTGCCAGGCTGGTATAAATAAATCTCTTTATTTTTTATCTTTTTTTTTTTTTTTTTTTTTTTTTTTCCAGTTGCAATGTGCATATAATTGGGACATCCTGCTTTGCATATTTTTGTGAATTTATTTATCAGTTTTAATAAAAAGGATGCTTTATTAACTTTTTCTCCTATATTGTTGTGTATGGTATGACTTCATCATCAGGTTAAGAGTACTGAGGATGGCTTCTTTCACAACCTACTGCCAAAGGAAATATTTACAAGTGCAACTGGGGAAGAGAGGCTCTATGACTGCTATAAATTTATTGCTGGCTGCACAAATGTGTCATAATTCTTAGTGGTGCCATGTCTAATTTAGACAAAATGTAAACCTTTGTATAGACAGTGCTCTGGCATCCCAGTTAAATCTTCAGACAGACTAGTTACTGGGATAGAAACATATGATCTCATTCTAAGAACTAAGTGTTAGTATCAACTTGCCAAGATTCTTTGCTGAAGAGTTAAGGGGCAGGCATCCTATGAGGGTCTCATCTATGCTCCATATCTTTGTTTCCCTTGGTTTCAAGAACCCTTTAAATTAATTTATGACCTATGTATACTTAAACTTTCAGAGATCTCATTTACAATTCCATGGGAAGTAAATATGTCCTTTTTTTTCCTTAATTTTAGTTTAATCTTCAGAAATTTAATTTTTGAGAAAGTTTTTTCTTTACCTTCATTGTTTGGGCTGTTTGATTTCTTTTCTTATATTTTCTTATTCTTGTGCATTTAGATTTTAATTAGTTAAGATCACTGATTTCTTTCAGGATTCTAATCTAATATTATAATTATGAGCATTTCTGCCTGTATGTACTAAAAGTGCTACAATGTATTAAACATTTCTCAATTGTTTAGCAAGTCTATCTCTAGAAAAGGTAGCCCTTAGTGTATGATAATTTAGTAAGATAGACTTTGGTTCCATCCTCAGCAGAAAGGAAATATATAGATATTTTCTTACAGACCTTGGCAGGTCTATACAGACTTTTCTGAAGTTAATGTGCTGTCATCTTTATTGCTATTATTATCTGTACTAAACAGATCTAAACTACTATAGTTAAGACTCCTGATATTACAAAAAAAATATTAATTTACAGTATAGTCAAGCCCTAAACCTTTGAAGGGGCAAAAAATGAGGTAGTGAAATTTTCACAAATAACCATTGTAATAACATGAAGTTTTATACTTGCATTTAGCTTTGCTTTGTTTATCTTATTTTTCTGGTTGAAAGGAAGGAGTGAGAGAGTTGTAGTCAATGGGGCAGAATCTGGTTGGAGGTGTGTGACTAGTGGAGTCCCTCAGGGGTCGGTACTGGGACCAGTGTTGTTCAACATCTTCATCAACGACCTGGATGAGGGTATAGAATGTACCCTCAGCAAGTTTGCTGATGACACTAAGTTGGGAGGAGTGGCTGACACACCAGAAGGCTGTGCTGCCATTCAGAGAGACTTAGATAGGCTGGAGAGTTGGGCAGGGAGAAACATGATGAAATTCAACAAGGGCAAGTGTAGAGTTTTGCATTTGGGGAAGAACAACACGATGTCCCAGTATAGGTTGGGGGCTGACCTGGTGGAGAGTAGTGTAGGTGAAAGAGACCTGGGGGTCCTCGTGGACAGGAGGATGACCATGAGCCAGCAATGTGCCCTTGTGGCTAAGAAGGCCAATGGCATCCTGGGGTGCATTAGAAAGGGTGTGGTTAGTAGGTCAAGAGAAGTTCTCCTCCCCCTCTATTCTGCATTGGTGAGGCTGCATCTGGAATATTGTGTCCAGTTCTGGGCCCCTCAGTTCAAAAAGGACAGGGAACTGCTCGAAAGAGTCCAGCGCAGAGCTACGAAGATGATTAGGGGAGTGGAACATCTCCCTTATGAGGAAAGGCTGAGGGAGCTGGGTCTCTTTAGCTTGGAGAAAAGGAGACTGAGGGGTGACCTCATCAATGTTTACAAATATGTAAGGGGTGAGTGTCAGGGGGACGGAGTTAGGCTTTTCTCAGTGATGACCAGTGATAGGACAAGGGGTAATGGGTGTAAATTGGAGCATAGGAAGTTCAAGGTGAATATCCCAAAAAATTTTTTTACTGTGAGAGTGACAGAGCACTGGAACAGACTGCCCAGGGAGGGATTCTATGATTCTTTTATTTTTTTTTTAACTTTATTCTTATCGTCTAGAACATGTACAAATCTCCCTTGCATAATGGATTAGAATACCCCTTTAGTTTTTGCTCTCAGCAGACTTGTGTGGGATTTGAGTAACCCTTAGAATGTTTCAGATTGGAAAGACCTAGTGGAACAAATTATTTAGTACATGGTTTCGTTATCACTGAGAGCTTGGATCAAATTCTTGGAAGTAAAAAAGGCTTTGCATTTGCATAGATCTCAGTTCTCAAGAAATGACTACTCACCATTAGAGACAGATTCTTATAAACCAATTCAGTATTTTGACACACTCTAATACTGCCAGCCATTTATATATATATATTTTTTTTTTGCTATTTTTATACATAACTTTCTGCTCTTTAAATATTAAAAAAAAATAATTAAAAAAAGGCAAGTAATCTTGAAAATTAGTTTATCATCTTTGCTCTTTTCCTGTCCAAACAGAACAAGAACCTTGGCAGGTTTGGAAAGTTAACCACATGTAAGTTGTTGATAAAATTATGACTTATCTATTAGACATGAAATATATCCAAAAAGAACATACATGTTTCATAAGAGTCCCTAAGAGTGAAGTGCTATAGACTTTATAATAGAGCAAAAATTAAATAGAAAATTGAGTTTAAAATAAAACTATTCCAACTGGGAATTTTAATTTTATTTCAAGATTTCAGTAGAATGTATTAATTTATTTACTGTCTTCTGACTTACTTTCTCTACACTTATCAGGAATTTTTATTTTTTATGACACTTTGTATGTTTTCCCAGCTTTTTCGGTTTAGTTACTTCATGATGTGTTATGGAGAACTCTTGTAGAAGCCCTGTAAAGCTGCCCAATAATTTCCACTGTGGCATTCTAGTTCTCATTTACTTATAAGGTTGCCAAACTTTAACTATTTGAGCTGAAACATTCCCTCCTGTGTAATTTCACTGGCAGGGGAATGGGGAGTGAAATGATTTATCTGGGGTTTTTTGAGGACAGAAAAACTTCATTTAATTGCCAATGTCAGAACTGCAAGTAAGTATTGCACTGATTTATATGTTCTGTCTAGCAATAAATAGAGTGAGGTCACTCTGGTGTCAGAAATGCACTTGTTGACACATCTGTGAATATTTGACCAAGTTGTGAGCCTTTGTAAAACTCAGAGGCTCATTAGAGTCACATTACAATAGAGGTAATTAGTACAGAGAAATTACATGAAGATTCCATTTGAACTTAGCATGCTTAAGACCAAGACTGGAAGGTCTGAGCAGAGTTTTCCTTAGAGTTGTTGCTCTCACATTTCAGGGAGTATTGTCATATTAGGTACTGTAAAAATGGCTGTTTCTTTTGTTTCCTGTGTCACGGCTTAGAAAGGGAGGATGCACTAGTGTGTGGGAAGAACAGTGGTGAAGAATTGAAGGAGGGGTAGAAATTCCAAGATTAGGATGAACAGTTAAGTGAAAACTAGATAAAGATAAACATTTTGCTTAGGATCAACTTGATCTGTAACAATGGCATCTCTAGGCTTCTCAGTTCTCCTGTCCCTGAAACACGGAAGTGGTAATGCCAGTAAATCTCACATAAATTACTGTCAAAACTTTTCAATTATTTTCTCCAGTATATTAATGGATTATACTGATACCAGTACAAAAAATCACAGGAAATAGACAATGATGTATTCAGACGTTAAAGATGTACAGTAAATACAGGACTCCACACTGAGTGATAGAGACCACAAAGTATCAACTATAATATTCAAAGTATCTTTCCATCATAACTACTAAGTAAGAAGACGTCCCATGGAAAAATGAATGTAAAATTGTCATATAGCAACAAAGCCCCCATTCATAAACTATCCTTAAATCTTAGCAAAAAAAGTGGAATGAACATTCACAAATTAGAAAGATAAGAATGTGTTCTGAGACTTTAATTTGTCTCTGTCAAATGCCTCTGTTACTTACCTTTCACATGCCGTGTCGAGTGTCTGGAGTAAGCAAAGAAAATATTTTCTTTGCTTCCTAGCACAAATTCAGTGAGTATATTACAATGGCTCATGCCATTGCAGAAGGTTTTACAATCCTTCATCTGAAGACGGACACTTTTTTTTTAACATATCCCTTAATCCACATATGTACTTAGAACATAATAGAGTATCTGGAGCTTTTAGAGTTAAATGGTGCTTTATGACTTCTGTATTTAAATTGGAAAAGTTTATTATTTTAATTGCAGAAGTGTGTAACATTGACAAAATAAGGATATATCCTTTTTTGAATTTATTCCCTTTAATTTGTAGCACATTTTTATTTACTCTAGTTTGTATACTTAGATGTGTCCTCATTTGACTTCTGGCTCAAGCAAATAACTCCAGAAATGAAGGATATGCCTACTGAGATCACTTCCTGCTTTTTTAAAATGGCTTTTCTTGTTCCTGCTGGAAAGTATTTACAATGGGGATGTTGTAGTATAGTGGCAAAGTTATTCCAGGACATGTTCACAAGTATAAATAGACATATGACTAAAGGTATGCTAAAGAATCAGAGAAGGCAATGAAACCAAAATGTACTCATAATAATTTTCAATATAGGTTTTGAATTGCCTTGTTAGGATTTCTACAGGGCAACTCATCACTAAAATATGTTGATATTCCAGTCAGGGAATGTCCATCATCTATTTCTGTTCATGAAGTGTTTTATTTTATTTTTTTTTATGAATACCCAATGATCTAAATACCTTTAAAAGTTATAGCAATACAGCAAATCACAGAGCTCAGGGAAGAGAATCACTGTGCACATTATTCTAAAAAAGCTAAAAAGTCAAAATTCCTCTGAGTGCTCTTAATATAGATCATGTCCCTGTGTCCTGTGTTTGCTTTTGTGCTGCTAGCTGCAGTACCAGCACTAACTGCAATCATGCTGAACACAAACTCAGGAAAATGGTATCTGCAAGGAATGCCTCTTCTTTGAAGCAGGGCCTGGTGGTGTGGGCACAGAGGTGAGGAGCTGGGAAGATCTGGGAAGAACACTGGTGCTTGTCTGCATCACTGGACTGTTTATTCCTCTCCACAGGGACGGTGTGAACAGTTTTGCTCCACCTTTCCTAAAGGAGATAGAAAAAAGGGTTTTCAAGAGCTGAACCTGCAATTCCTCACTACTTGCTGTCTTCAGATATCTCTATCGCTGAAGAATAAATTTTTATTAACTGCCCTCTTTGCAAAGGAAAAAATGGATTTTAAAATTATTTTAAAATATTTTGTTAAAAAATACCCACAAAGGAGGCAGAAAAAATTGTGAATATGTCCATTAATTCAAAGTTGAAAGAATTATATTGTTGATGCAAAAAGATTCCTTAACATGCTGTAGAGATTTAAGGTCTCTTCCTGGAGAGAAATAAAGAATGAAAAAAACAAGTCTAAGGATTAGTTTAAAGAAGAGAGTAGATTTAGGTTAGACTTTAGGAAGAAATTCTTCAGTGTAAGGGTGGTGAGGCAGTGGAAGAAGTTGCTCAAGTAAGTTGTGGATGCCCCACCTCTGGATGTGTTCAAGGCCAGGTTGGATGGAGCTTTGAGCAGCCTGTTATAGTGGAGGTGTCCCTGCCCATGACACCAGGGTCGGAACAAGATTATCTTTCAGGCCATTTTCAAACTGAACCATTCTATGATTCTGTGATTCAAGATGTATGAGTGTGACATAAAAGCACGTTTTTTTGTCTTCAGACAGAGTTTCAAGAAACAGGTCAGTTATCTAGAGGTATAAATGCCATTGTTTTTCATTGGTCTTTATGCACTTAAATACCTTGGTCTGCCTTGAATATCTGCTTCATAATGTGTTCGGTACAGTTCTACTAAGAATGAGACCTAAACAGAGTGATTGATTCAATCATCTCTTTTTCAGCAGTCTCCTGTCCTATCTAAGAAGACTTAGGTCTCAAAATTTGCAGCTTGCATGGTCTGTAAACTTGATGTATTCATGCAACATGCAAAAAAGATATGTCAAACTGAGATACTTAGCAGCTGTTACACCACTTCATGCAAAACAGTGTTCATTCTAGTCCTTTTGTCCAAAACTTTGGAACTATGGAATAATACCCTTTTGGAATTATCTTCTGTTGTGTTTTATATTAAATTCAATCAGTAAAATAATATGTCTCAAACTAATCCTCTGCCCATCAGCCATGATATCTGAGAATTAATACAATTACATTTGTAAGTAGTTTAATAATATTTTCTACGTAATTCATTAGCCCTTGCTTTTACTGTTATGCAAGTTTAATTAGAGATATGTTGCTACTTCAGTCTTATGCAACATGTAGTCCATTTTAGCCTTTGATATGAAAATCTGTGCAGTTAAGTCTAATGGCACCTGTTTTCTGTAGATGATATTCTCTTGGCATATTTACTTATTACCCATTGGAAAAATGGCAGTACTGCAGTGTGAACTTTTCTTCTTAACTCCTCTACACATAAATGTTAGATTTAGAGGTACTCATATTACCACAATTATTTTATATGTTCTGCTGCTTGTTCAGACATCTCTTACACATCTATACTTATAAAGCTCTGGTAGATGTCAAAAAATGTAACAATCCAATGGAAAAACAAACAAACAAAACAACTTGCAGATGTTGATTCTTCAAAAAGAATTCATTAATATATACATAAAAAAATCAATGAAATACTTCGGTTTTATGAATTAATGTGTTTATAAGGCACTGGCATCCAACATATACAGGAATGTGCAAATAAACATATAGTCCTGTTCGTATTAGTGTTGATATTACCATTGTCATGTTTTGCTTAGAAAGAGACTCAAAGTTACTCTGGCACCTTCCTCTTTCTGAGCTTCCCAGAGGTTTGGGCAGCCTGCAGCTTGTTCATTTCTCATACATAGCAAGCAGATTAGATTACCAAATTCCCCATTTTCTCTGCTGATGGTTTGTACTTGTTGTGTCCCCATACCTTTGGTGTATTACCTTCCTCTCATACACAGGCATCATTTTAGTGCATCAGTGTGAAGCTTGAATCAAAATGAGGTGACCCGGCCTGTGTCCTCCTTTATCTAACACCTCACCAGCTGGTGCTCATCTTGGGTTTGTGAATCACCTTTGTACCTCTATAACATGTATTCACTGGATAGCAGAACAGACTGCTGATGTGATGAATGCTAGCCTTAAATAATGATAAAGGAGACAACACTACAGTTATATTGTGGAAGAAGGAACATGTCCTCAGTCCCTCATGAAGTATATTGAGTTTAATATTTAAACTATTATTTCTGTGCAACAGAGCAGTGTATATATGGAATCAGAGCCCTGTGTCAGTAATAAAGGCACTGTGCAGGGAGGACTTACCCTTTATGTAGGTATTCAACATTAAGAAACATTTGTTCACAAGAGCAAAAAGACCCGGTGGAAAGGCGTCTTTCAACTGGCGTATTTTCAACTACTTCTGATGAATTAAGCTGACCTTTAGAAATACACGTCTGGGCTGGCACTAAAGCTAACATTTCTATTTTTTCAGTGTGTGTGTATGTGAAGAAAATAGTACACAGGGTTACCAAGCTATTGTTTGTTTTTCAAGCAGGTGCCTGTAGCAGGCAGGCTCTGCATGCACACTGGTGACTGATGGCAGCTCCTCCGTTACACTCTCTTCCCGGATGCAGAACAAAGTGTTGAGCTGTGCAATCAACATCGCCAAGGTGTTTGAGGCAGAGAACACCATGATCTTTCTTAAGGCAACTCTGGTATTTTAATGATCTAAAAGATTATGTTGAATTATGACAATATCTGTAGACAGACCACTGAGGGGGGGAAAGGGGGGAAGTAAGTCTCTGAGGTTGTTGTTTTTTTCAAGATGAACATTCCAGATTACTTTTACTTTAAAGACTAGTGCAGATGGGAAAATTCTAATAAGAATACAGAGTTTTGTTACCAAAAAACAAAGTTTATACGCTTACATGGACTTTTGATTTTATCCAGTTGCTTTACAAGCATTTGTTACATTACATACAGATCAAATTAGAGACTTAGTCTTAAAGGTCATATTTTTAATACTTAGAGTCAGGACCATCTTTTCAGAGGAACTCAAATCATATTCATAAGCTGAAGCCCCTCATTTTTTTAAGGAAAGTTCAACATATGAACTGTTTAATGTGCTGAAAATCCTGACTTGGAAAAGCTTGAAAAACACTGTTTTGAAGCAGTTAGAAGCTGAAACCTAAGCTCCTTTGAAGGTCTGACAGTGTGCAGCTTGTCAAAGGAGAGAAATCCAACTGTGTTTCCAAAACTGGCTTTATAACATGAGCAAAAGGAAATTTTCACATCCAAAGCCCTGATTAATCTTACTTGATTTCAGCCACTTGAATGAGACATTTAAATTAGAGCTAGTATTGTCATCAACTCTGTATAGACAGTACTAAGAGAAAAACAGTTCAGAGTTAATAACTTCCCATTGGGAAAACTTACTCTTTGTAGGTAGTTCTTTATCTAAATTTCAGTCAAATCTGGGAACAAGTTCTGTTCCTTCTCTCTACTCTCTTCTTCATTGACTCATTGTTGGTTTTCCCCCCGCCCCCCCTCACAGAAAGACCTCTGACATTTATTCACCATCAAATATGTGATGTAAAATAAATGACCCTGTGTCTGAAGTACTGTAGATTTATTGACAAGAGGATTAGGTGTAGCATCTTACTGCAGGAACAGGACTATTGTCAGAAAGTACTAATGAATAAGGAGCAAAAACTCCTTACATGCTTATTTGCCTAGTATCTCCTAAATACATATGTATATGAATACTCAAGATTCAAACATATATTCAGATGAGACCACCAAGTTTTCAGCCAAACTGCAATTAAATGTTCATCCATGAAACTTTAAAATTTAATTTGGTCTTTTGAACTGCAAAGACTTGTTTATAAATTTGTTATCTCCAGTATAGCTAATATTTGTACCTTATTTCTTGTCTGCCATAGAAGAATAATTGCCTTTGTTGGAACTCTTGTCTGCCATAAAAGAATAATTGCCTTTGTTGGAACTAACAGTAGCTGGCAGGTATACAAAAATGTTGTTAGTTAAGAGATGTTTGAAAGTTGCTCATGGTTACCTGTTGTCTGAGTTATGTGAAGGAGTGGGGAGACAGAAACTCAACTGATGGAATAAAAAAAATCTTCAATTAATTTGGTTAGATTGAGCAGTTAATAGGGAGGGATAAAAAGAAAAAAAAAAAAAAAAAGAAAAAGATTAGTGTAAGAAACAATGTAAGTATTGCATGTTTGGAATGGAGCAACAGACGCTTTCAGAAGTATAGGTACAAATCTTTTGCAATGGTTACTAAGTCATGTAATGACTATAAATAAAAAGAATCTCTGTTCTCTAATTTAGCAACCAAAAGCATTGTGAAATTTCCAGCTAATTCACTAGAAGAGCTAGGAAAAGGGTGCTTCTCCAATGAGTGCCTGTCCCTTGTCTGATTTCAGAAAAAGTCTATGTCTGGGTTTTTTAACTTGCTGAAGGATGCTCCCTCATGATTTTGTGATCTGAGAACAGAACATAGAAAAAACTACGTATACCAAATTCTGCAGAAGTATGAATCAGACAGTGTTCCAGCTGAAAGAAGATGTAGTAAGATAATGAAACACAGTATTTACTTAAAAATTGCCTGTATCTTCTAAACTGGGAGAAGGTAGATTAAGATTAGGTACTGGGAAGAAATCCTTTCCTGTGAGGGTGGTAAAACACAGAAACAAGTTGCCCAGAGAAGTTGTTGATGCCCCCTTCCTGAAGGTGTTCAAGGCCAGGTTGGATGGGGTTTTGAGCAACCTGGTCTAGTGGGAGCTGTATCTGTCCCATGCTGGGAGGCGTGGAACTGCATGATTTTTAAGGTCCCTTCCAACCCAATCCATTCTATGATTCTTTTAGTCTATCTTACATTCTGTCAATTAAGCAAGCACTTCACAGAATCACAGAGTCACGGAATCTTAGGGGTTGGAAGGGACCTCAAAAGATCATCTAGTCCAACCCCCCTGCCAGAGCAGGATCACCTAGAGCACATCACACAGGAACACATCCAGGTGGGTTTTGAATGTTTCCAGTGAAGAAGACTCCACAACCTCTCTGGGCAGTCTGTTCCAGTGCTCTGTCACTCTCACAGTAAAGAAGTTTTTTCTTATGTTGAATGTTGATGGCAAAATTATGTAATTTACTGTAAAAATATTAAGGTAATACTCACAATTATTTATTTATTTATTTATTATTTTGGAGCTTCTGTACTGTTGAGCTGATGTGCTTCATATTTTTTTTTTTTTAACAAATGTGTACTAATGAGAATACTGAAATAAGCAGAAATCAGACTGAACAAACATTTCCCCATATTACTATGTATGTTTATAAGGATGCTCTATGGCAAAAAGGAATGCCCAAGAAAACAGGGGTCTGTGTTGAATCCTAAGGATCCTAAACACTTTATAGATGTTTGTGAAGTTACTAATACCTCCTACCTATCTTATTTTTGAACTCTGTCCTTCTTTCAATTGTCAGGTGACTGTTTTCATCACTGGGCATAACAAAATGTTTTAGATGATGGGAATGCAAAACCAAACCACCTTATAGAAAGCCAGAGGTGCAGTACGTAAGTAAAAATTCTGCAATAAAATGCTGGGTTTTATCAGAAGGACTAAGCAAGCTTAACACAACTTCTATTTAGAAGAATAACTTGCATATAATTCCACATATTGCTATGAAACCTTTGAGATCTACATCTTTTTCAGGTCATTAATAATGGGTTTTTTTCTGAAGTTATCAATCAAATGAGTTCATATGGTTTTACCATGGTCATAAAATTATACTAAAAAAATCCAGTAAAGGCTCTGTATGCATTAGCAATGCAAAGGGGTAGACATATACATTGGCTGTTTTGGTAGAGACAGGAAAATTACAGTGAACTGATGCTTCCCCAGATCACTGTCTACATTTAAAGGAGATCTGTTCAGTGATAGAAAAGAATGTTAGACAGGACAGAAAATGTATAAAGCAATCCCTCTTTACAAAATCTAATATAAGAAAGGAAGTTTAAGTAAACCCTGGGACTATTCAGCCTTCTTCAGAGCAAGAGGTTTTGATGTTTGCTTTAGGTCAGGATTCATAAAGACCAGACACAATAAAAAAAACCATCTTAAGCACTAGAAGTTGGCCTACTTGATTTTTTATGCTGATAATTCCTGGGAGTTCCTGAAGGAACAGCCTGCTTGGCTGTTACCTGCGCCAGAATTTTCCCCAGGACCTCTCTACAGCAACATTCTGTCTCGAGAATAGCACAAAATTACTATATCAGGTGATAACATCTTTCCAATAATGTTTTTGCTGGTGTGTTTCTCAGTGATCATTGAGGATCACAGTCCATTCTACAGCTCAGTAATTTCCTTGTCTCTTCTGAATTTTTTGCAAGCTAGAAATTGTCCATGTGAACTCTATATGCATACCTATTCCCACCTGCCCTCTTGTTCACAGTTTGCAATTGTTGTGGTCTCTGGAGAGCTGCACAGAGTGAGGCCTCACCTCCCTTAGTCTTGCTGATTAGCTATGTGAAAGATAATTTTTCAGTGGTCCAAGGTGCATTTGTATGCTCTTAGTTGTCTGTCCAAAATCTGCAAAGCACTATATGCAAGAGATAGAAATGCATAATATGAAAAAAATCTGCATGAAAAGATGCTATTCCAGACAGCATTTTAGATTTGTACTATTACTTCCCAGAAAGGCAAGGATATGAAGAGGGCCAAAATAATTTCAGGGAAATTCCAAATAAATCCATATAATTTTGCCAGAGATAAAACTGTCACTGTAAATATTAATTAATGAAAGGATTATGTATCAAAATATTATATCCAAAATGTTCTTATTCTTCAGCTGATCATGAATTAATATTTGCAAAATGGGTTGAGGAGAACAAGCATTGTTTAAATACCACACATTAGTCATTGTTATTATTATGGATAGTGATGTTAACTTGATTTGAATAGTTTCATGTGATGACTTTTAAAAATAAATTACTCATAGAATGACCACTGTATGAAAGCAGGCTTAGAACACCAGGTCAACAAGTGCTCTATATTCTTTCTGAAAGCACACTGAATTTTAGGTTTTGCATATGCCTTTCTGTTGTGAATTAAAACATCTGTCCTGGATTTCTAAGAATCTGGAGAAAAAATGGAAATGAAATGCAACATTCCTATCTTTTGATTGTACTTTTTATTGATTGCAGATCAGACTACAATCCAAGATCCAGGTGCAGTGAAGTTTTTAAGGTGAGGACCCCAGCCAATCTACATGCGAAATACGTGAGAGCATGTCTATACCACTCTGAGCAACATGGTGCCAAGAGTCCTCAGCTAACTCCAGAGGGACTCATCCTTCCAAACCACAAAGCTCTGCACTTGGAGCTGAGGTCCTGAAAAAAACAAGGCGAGGTTAGCCCACTGCTGTTCCCCAGCAAATAAACTTCCTTGTGGCAGGCATATCTATGCTATTTGAGTTTTGAGTGTGAATCTTTTTGCAGCCAAGTTAAAGATCTTTGCAAAAGGCTCAGTTTTTCAATTTAGATTTCCTGTAAGTGCTTAGAGATGCCATCTATCTGCTTTATGGTGGTTTTTTTGTTGTTTTTTGTTTGTTCTAATTTGGCTCAGTATAAAAGTGCGAGTTGGTTTTAAAAGCCAAGTTCAGATTTGATACTGGTTTTCTTCCTAGAATGAGACAGTTCTAACTGTCAGTGGCTTCCTTCTCTAGGCTCATAGGTGTTTGTTTTAACTTGATCATTCTTCTACCTGAATAGTATAATTATAATTGTACTTACAAATAGAAATATCTTTATATATACATAAAAAAAATTGCCATGGAAGACCTCTTAAAATGGAATTGCACTAAGCTATTTGGAAACAGTGTTCATTAAAAATCTGAAAGCAAATTTTTAATTCAGAAATCACATTTTGAAAATAAACTTTCTTAAATTCAGAGAAAAAAATATTACATAGACTAAGCAAAAAATCATTTTAGTCAACTAAGTAATTTTCTATTAAAACAGAGCTTTTATAACAATTTTCTCCAACTCTTTTAGGTCAGATTATGTTACAATTAGATTACAAGATGATAATTATTAGGACATGATGTGTTTTCATAGTAAGTGTTTTTTTCCTCTTTTTTTTTCTTTTACAGTAATTTTTTAAACACATTCCCTAATATGTAAATTAGTAATCTAATTCCTGTAATATGCTAAGATGCAGAAAATTCGGACTTTTATTATGAAGTTTATAGTTTCGTAATTTTATTTTTTTTTTCAATTTTGTGATATGGACACTTGATTTTATCAAGATATTCCCAAGACTTAACTTGGCCTTAGTTTATATTATGTAAATAAGGTCAAGCTTTGCTTTCAAAACCAAAGCTTTAAAGTGGCGAAAAATGTCCAAGCAAGGTTTTGTTTGGGGCTATTCTTTTAATCCAATAAGATTAAAGTTACAAACTATTTGACTCACTGACACAAAGTAATAATTTACTTTTCTGTTGCTGCCAGATATCATAAACATCTTTAATAAGTACATCTGCTTAGTTAAACACTTAACAGTTCCTCAGAATAAAGCTTAAGTTCTTAGGAAGGGAAACTGCAGTGTTGTCATCAGTGATATTTGTCTGTTACCAATCACATAACTGCCTGAAGTTCTTTAGAAGTTCAAATGACACATTTGTAAAGGAATATCATGCCAAAAAAGTCTTGATTCAAATAACAAAATCTAGTCAATGGGCCTGAAAAAGGACATTCAGTGCTTAATTTCTTCATCCCAAATTAAGTAACAGCTTTGCTGTAAGATAAAGGATATTCTACAATACTAGTTCAGCTGATATGGTCTTTGCTCCAGATAGAGGTGACTGATAATTAAACATAACGCCTACTATAATAATACTTTAGAACTGAGAAATCAAAATTGCAGAATGTTACTTAACAAACTCTAATGGTCATTAACTACTTAATACTCACAGCACACTTGTGAAAGTAATTGTGTTTTCCATTTACAATAAGTTCTTGATGCAAAATTCGTAAAGAAGTATATTCCAAGGCTCATATAGGAAGATGACCCTTATTCTTGGCAGGATGGCTTTGCACTACTTTGTCTGATGCTCTTGCTATTCACAAAGAAAACTGACAAGTGAAAGGTAAGGATGAAGGAAGAGCTGGAAGGGTTGGCAAGAGGCCTGAGGAGAGGATTCCAAGGTTACAGCACATCCACTTTATCCCAGAGTTCTTGTGTGAGGAGAGATGTGGAAAGTGGAAACATGGGCAACCAGGCCAAACTGCATTAACGCAATTCAGAGGCATAGCTATCCTTCTTACAGCTGGGTGGGAAGGTCTTGACAGGTTTTCTTGATACAATAGACAATCAGTTAAAAACTTACTAGTATCTCTGCAAAGACTTCTAACTGAGGCTCTGAGGCTCAGACCTTGTAATTAACTGTGGCTTCCTGCAGTACTTGAGAAATATAGGGGCTGCTTCTGTAGGGGATAGATAAGATAGAAAACTTTGGAGAAAATTGCAAAGCTTTTTAATGCCTTCCATAATTACTTATTTAGGGTGCTGTAATCCAGCTCTCAGGGATTTACAGAGTATATATAGCTTTATTATCTCTGTTCTACTGCTGAGTATATTGAAGTAGAGAGATGCAGAGGGACTTGCCCAAGGCCAAACTTCAAGTTTCAACTTCAGTCAAGTGTTCCCAGCTTCCAGAGTAATGTCCCATCCATTGCACTCATGACCGGCAAAATGGGAAAAACAGAGATACAGAAAATAATATTTTGTTATCTATGAATATTCTTACACTGGACTTTTCAACTTGCTTTCTTATGAACACTTCAATGCCTGTGTTCCTAATATTAGAAAAAAAACCCACAACTTGAAATACGGATTTATGTACTTAATGTGGATGTTTCTGATCTGATAAAAATCAGACTAATGACAGAATCACTTGTATAATTCATATAGATGATATAAAGATCATAAAACTTGGGGCTGTGATAGATATAATTTTCCTGTTATTCTATCATTACTTATTCACCCATCTGCACTCTTCCTTTATTATCCTTCTATGTGGATGCAAATAACTTCCCAGATTCCTAATTGGAATACATACTTTTAAATGTGTTGTCAAAAAATGTCTTCCCCTTCCTCACTTAAGTTACAACAGACTCAAACCACATATTAGTGATATACTGTGCTTGAGCAATACAATGAAAAAAAACACATGTCCTACTCTTTGCCAATACAGATTCTCTTTTTGGGAAAGAAGATGTTTCCAGGTTCCCAGTGGGATTTTATCTTCACCTTTAGACTTAGGATATCCCAGCTATACCAGATTTTAAAACATGAAATTTGACAATTCTGGATTTTACAAATTTACAATTTCAATTGTTTAAATATGTTTTAATTGTTTTTGATGATGCTTTTAGAAATGGGTTTGATGGTATTTAGGGATTTATTATTTTATATATAGATGAAAGGCTGCAGCAAGCAGTCAAAATAAAAATGCTACTGCTTTAAAGTATTCTCAAGTGTCTTTTACTAATAAAGGTGGTGTTACCCACCCATACAGTGGTCTAGTGTAATGTTTTATTGGCAGTAATCTGGGTTTCCAGTCGGGAGGTAATGAAGCCTGCCCAAAGTTATTTATGTAAAGATACATATTAATATATCATGTGAAAGTGTGACTTTCAGTATGAAAATAATCCTAGCTATTCAACTGAGACCAGTCTTTTCATAAGTGCTTTTCAGAGTCTGGCTTAAGGTACCATGAAAAAGCCTGATTTTCATATGAGAAATATATCTGTAATGAATTAAATTAACTTTTGTCTTTGGATGTCATTAAGTATACTGTGGACTTTTCCTTCCTATCATGTAATAGGTAATTTAAAATTACTTCTCTATTACTTCCAGATACATTTTTCTCATACATGAAACTGTACAAATTCAGCAAAAGCCTTTCTACAAGTTTATCTTGTCTCCTCCTGATTGTAGTATATGCAGTGGGGAAAAAGAAAAGGATTGTGATTTATTGAGTGACTGAAGCTAGAATTAGATGATTGTTGAACATTAAACCTTCAGTTGTATGGGATCAGAGATTTGTGTATGTGCTTACATCAAGTGTGACAAAAATGCTGATTCAGGAATTTGATACCATGCTGTCCCCAGTCTACTCCACTAAACAATGATGTTGTTTATGGCAAGTGAAAACGGCAAATGAATTAACAGGCATTTGTGGAAAAATCTTGGAAAGCTATGAGTTTTGCTTGCTTGCTTGAAGGCTGTAAAACAAAGGCAGTCTGTAGACCATAATTTGAAAAAATATTGTGGTTGCTTTGTATGTGGGTTAACAGCATGAGTGGCACATAAAATCATTACAGCGATTACAAAAGTGAAATGGAATAGTACATTAAAGCTCAGAAATGTTAGTTCTGGTCACACTGTAATATCCCATAATATTATCAACATTGACTACTTTGTATTAAGCAATAGAAAGGAAATGACATGCCCTATTTCATGATTTATTAAGATCTCCAGCTATATAGATTTATTTATCAGATAATATCAAATGATGTTCTTTCTCTACTTCACATTTTAATGCTTTGGTTTGAAAGCTAATGCTTTAGTTTTTATTGTTCCTTCTTTATTCTTTCTTCTTGAAAAATTATCTCCTTTTCTATTTGTTTGATGGTGTCAGCTACACTAACCTTCCACAGTACTATGAGAGTGTGCTTATGTGTTTGACGTATGTTGGAAAAGACGTTATATGGGCCATATCTCATATACAAAACCAACTGTAAAAGGGATGGCTGTAGTGTCTGTTTGTCAATGATAAATACATGTAGTGTTTTTTAAGAACTAAGGTACCATTTTTTCTAAGTAGTTAAGCTACCACTTTCCTGTAATCGAAAACATCTGTGTTTTATTTGAAGAGATACCCAATCTTTTTTTTGTGGCTGTTCGTTGTTGTTGTTGTTTAGTTGTTTTTTTTTTTTTTTAAAGAATGGTAAAAGCAACTTTGAGGCAGAAAATTTCCAGTTGACTTGGGCAACAGCAAAAATTGATGAAACTAAATAGAAAGGGCTTTGGCACAGCTGTCTATAAGCAGTAATATTAGGTCAGATTATCATTCCAGAAGCAGTGTAAGGACTTTCCTCACTGCCAACTCATCTCTCTCCATGAGTGGGGAGAGAACTTTCCTTTGTGTTTTAGAAGTGATGAGTAACCTTCCCTTTAGAGTTGCTCTCAATGTAGCATACTGCTTCCTGTAGGTTGTGACTAGGTCTGGAGGCTACTGTTCCTATATCACATAAAAATTATGGTCCAAATTCTTCACCTTGATAATTCATTTTTATAATTTCATGCAAAGCAGGTAATTCTCTGAGCTTGCATCTATCATAATTTGAGTTGTCTCTTCTATCCTGTCAGGGCAGACCAATGGTGAACCTTTGGATGTTAACAGGAAAGCTGGCAGATCAGAGAGTGGACTCTTGTCACCAGGACAGATCTTTGAAGAAGTATTAACTGTTAGCCATTTCATGTTTCCCTGAACCAAGAATCACTTGAAGCTCAGGTGGTAGCTTCTGGAAAAACATTATGAAGTCCCTACCCATTCCCTATATTCTCCCTCTGTTATTGTCTGCTGCCCAGGTTTAGAACTCGCATGATTGATCCGCTGTTTCTCATGTTCTGATGATCTGAGATAAAAGTAATCTCTAACACCTGAAACCAAAGACACATTGCTGAAGAGCATTTGAAGCATTTAAGGCTTTTGTAGACAAGTAACTGAGGCCAGTGTTATCATAAGAAACACGGTATTCTTTGGTTCTCTCTGTAGTCAATGGTGAGAGGAAAACTCCCCAAATCAATTTTAAGTAGGATACGAGCTCATCTGGGATTCTCAGTGTTGCCTGTTTGGGAAGTCTGTCTCCCTTGGTAATAAAAGGAGCCTTCAGAGTTCTTCACCAGAGCTGGCCTTGGTAAACAGCCTCCGTCCTAGACCAAAGCAGGGTGCAAGAAGGCAGAGACACCTCTTGTAACAAATTTATTGTTCTGATGTACTTCTGGGAAGCTGCTTTCATATAAAAACCTGTATGGTTTCTGAGGACATTAAAAGGTTGCCCTCAGTTCTGAAACATTCTTAGCATTGGGACAAATCATCAAGTCAAAACTCTTGTGTATTCTAAGAATGGTCACCAAGGATAGATTTTTGTCACTCACTTGGCACTGTATACTCATTCAGATAGTCCAACTATTAAAAGCAGCTCAGCAAAGCTCTTAAATATATCCTATGTGAAGCCAAAGAATATGAAATGTTACAATAGCTTTTCCTTTTCTCCCTTGGGGAATGAACAAGGCAGTTTCTCCCTTGTCTTGCCATTTTATCCCTAAATGCATACAGACTGATCTGTTGGATCAGCTCAGGTGAAGATAATGTAATTGAAACAGCACATTCACATGCACATGAATAATCACATACGATAAATATTTTGAAACATGGGTGTCCCCTTAGAGTGGGTAATCCTGTGAAAATCCAGCATTGCAGGAAGGACACCCCATATCCTTTAATTCAAGATCACTTTGCAAACTGGCTCATACAGGCAAATATGTCAAATATGCCTGTAACAGTTCCTCATCTGTGTTTCATATTACTCTGAACATAGTGGAGTGCTCCTTTTATTCTGGGGCTTTCTCACAGATGCAAGGGCTGAGACATAAGACCTGAAGCCTATAAATAAGTGCTTTCATACCTTATCACTATTTCTTCTATTTACAAGAAAAAAGACTGTTTTCCTGGGGCAGCCAGAGTACTTGGACAGGAGTGTTGTTGCAGAATTGTGTAAATAGAACTCTTTCTTTCTTTACATTTTTAAGTTCAGTGTAGTCTCCCATAGTGTAGTCTTTGTGATAACAGCTCTTGTTCAGGAGGGGAAAAATGTCATATTGGGAAAACGTGTAGACAGATCCATCGGATAACAAATAACTGAGTAGAAAGTGAATTGAGAGTGACAGCAGCAGCTCACTGGAGATAACAAGCAAAAAAGACAGGAAGCCAGTGAGACATGACTTTTAAGTTCAGTGTAGTCTCCCATAGTGTAGTCTTTGTGATAACAGCTCTTGTTCAGGAGGGGAAAAATGTCATATTGGGAAAACGTGTAGACAGATCCATCGGATAACAAATAACTGAGTAGAAAGTGAATTGAGAGTGACAGCAGCAGCTCACTGGAGATAACAAGCAAAAAAGACAGGAAGCCAGTGAGACATGACAAATAGAGTAAATGAAATTAATCTTCT
>NW_009953507.1:874845-991387 GCF_000747805.2 Chaetura pelagica | reverse complement strand
TAATTTTTTGCCCAGCCACAGCCACTCAGCTCTGCATTACCCGCAATTATATTCTAGCTAAATGTATTTCCAAATTAACAGGGACTTGCTGTGTGCTTCGATTGACTGGATTTGTGATATTCAGGAATAAAATGTATTTTTTTTTAGATGGGCTTGTAGATGTGTTTTCTATAAAGCATTAGGCTTTTGTCTAACACAGCATTTTACTATCAGATGTTACTGGCATTAGAAATGAAAAGCATTTGTTGAAAAGTCATGGAGTAGTCACAGAATGTCAAAGCAAGAATAACAGTGTGTAGTTTTGAATGGCAAAGATTTCCCTTCTCTTCCATTAGAGATTTTTTATTTAAGTCTCCTGGCTTAATGTGAGATAAGTGTCCAAGCTATAATTGCATTACCTTTCCCTCAAGAGATTTCTCTGAGTGGTCACTTTTGCAGAGTGGTAAGCAAACACAAATCAGAACTAAACATCTGTTTTAAATAAGGCATGATCTTCCTTTTCTTTACACTGTCATGATTACAACAGATAGAATCAGAGAGTCTGGAATCATAGGACAGGATGGAAAGGTCTGACTCTAAATTAGACATGCACTGATTGAATCTAAAATATGAATAACTGAAAGCAATCCTACTTACTCTTACAGGAATAATTGCTTTTACTGGTGCTCTTCCCTTGCTGAATTTGCTTGCTATTTTCCTATCAGTCATCTGTGACATTAAGTTGTTTCCAAAGAGAGAATGTGAAGACCTCAGTGCTTACTACTGTTTTGTACACTGCTTATCTTTATGAATGAGTATGTTGAATTTCAAACAAAAGTATTTCTGAATGAGATCTACTTTACATAATATATCAAGCTCATTTTTCTCTTTATATTTGGAGCTAAATGGTAAGCTAGTTATATGAATAGTCTTTGGTGTGTTTACCAGTGCAGCTTAATACAAATAAGAATCTGGCCTATTCTATCTGGTCAGCACAGCTATCACTAGTCATCTAATGAAAAAAAGTCTTGTATGCCAGCTTTGAACTCCTAGTTGCTTTCCACATTTACTTGCTCTTGGAGAGATATTTTCTCTTGTATTTTTGTTTTACTAATTCTTTCTTGAATGTATAATTACTAACCACTCCTTTCTTCATGTAGGAAAAATGACCATCTGTTAGAACTGTGCTTTTTAAAGCGCTGTTTCTTTCATATAAAATAGTTTACAAAGATTAGCTATTTCATATACAGGGGGTACAGAGGTCTGAAGCTTCACCAAGCACAATTATGTGTTCTCACATGTGAAAAAAGACATAGACTTCCACTGGAGAAATAAAGAACCATTTATTTTGGATGTCAATAGATATTTTCACAAAAAGGTTAGACAAACATCTACCAAATTTACCATAGGTATAAGCAGATCCAGATAACATCAGGGCTCAGTGTTGGGGCATTTTCTGTTTAACATCTTTATCAATGACCTTGATGAGGAGATAGAATGCACCCTCAGTAAGTTTGCAGATGACACCAATTTGGGTGGGAGTGTTGATCTGCTTGAGTGCAGGGAGGCTGTACAGAAGGACTTAGACTGGATTGATGGGCTGAGGCAAATTGTAGGAGCTTCAACAAGGCCAAGTGCTGGGTCCTGTACTTGGGCCACAATAACCTCATGCAGTGCTACAGGCTGAGGGAAGAGTGGATTATTAATGTAGGTGAAAACTTGGAAAGTTGTACCATTCATTTCAGCATAGATACAGAGAGATTTTGCCAAATCTTATCTGAATTAAGTGTAATAATTCTTCTGCAAAAAATTAAGCTAGAAACATTGGCCTGCATCTCCACGTGACATTTGATTTTATTTTCAGTCCAGATCATATCCCTGTGGGTCAGTAAGTGAATAAAAAACTGAGAGGTAAGGGGAGGGAAAAGGTTCAAAACTTACTCTTCCTCTTGAAAAACCTGTAAATGGCAACAGTCCAATATTTGTTCAAAGGCTGCTATTTTATATCAGTATCCTGATTTCTTAGGTCTGTAAAATAATATGAGGAAAAAAATTAAAATTGTAGTAGTGTCCTGGTTTGAGCCAGGATGAAGCCAATTTTCCTTTTACTGTTTTGTTTTGTTTCCCTTCAGTAAGCTTTCTTTTAACTAGTAGCAGAGTGTTCCCACTAGGAATGTTAACGGTGGAATGTTTCTCTAACTTTTATTGCATTACACTTGAATTATTTGATAAATAAGGATTAATGTCTTTATTGTACCTATCACCTGAGGAAAAATGTAAAGAAGAGTGTGATTATTTATGTGAGAAAAATAATCAGAAAGTGTATCAAACACATTTTATTTCACAGGATATTTGATATTTTACACTTCACAGTTAGTGAAAGCCAGATAGATTTAAAGGTAGCCAGAGAGCTTTTTATTAACTTTGCAAGCAGGTTTGTGTATCATGTATTCTAGCCAATGTATATAAGATACTGAATCCTCACCATATTTTCTTGATAGCATAATAATAATAAAGTACAAGGGAAGACATGCAGCTCTGGTTTTCCTCAGGTGTAGGATATGCCTCACCGACACAAATATCTCTGAAGATCCATGAAAATCCATAGTTGTAAAAGGCCTTTCACACTGAGATTTCAAAACTTCTTGATTCAGACAGGAGTCCTCAGGGAACTATTTCACAAGTCTAAAATAACCATCTTGGTTGTACATCTTCCAGTCCCCAGTTTTCCTCCAGTACGAGTGTAAATGATGTCTTATCAGCACTGATAAGGTCATATTGCCTTGTGATGTTGTTGTGGAGGGCTCTGCCACCACTGAAACCACCCCAGCTGTGCTGTCAGCTGGGTCTCCCATCCACAGATACAGCCAAGATAGGCAGTTTTGATAATGACAGCAACTATGTTTCACCTTGTCCTAGTGTATTTGCCCTAAAAATTCTGTTGAAAATTACAATGCCATCCTAGCCTGCCAGATTGTAGTTCTCTGAGGAAAAAAAAAAGAGACTTTGACTGGAGAACTTGGTTACTACTTAGCACGAAGGAGTCCTGCTCCCTGCTGTTGTTTTTGCTGGGGGAAATGATTGCTGTCTTGGCAGCTGGGTTAGCTCTGGCAGCTTGTGTCTGCAGGGAAAGCCTTCTTACAGAACCTACTGCCCTGGACTGCCTGTCACAGTCATAGAGGGGCCTGGGGAGCCTCGGCCCCTGTCTTGGTAGCCAGGACGAAATGAAATGAGCCCACGAGAGAACTGCAAAAATATATTTCAGTGTTTGGGATAACAAAGGCAGATACAGATGAGTTAAACAAGCTGTGAGCAGAGCTGAGATGTAAACTTTTCTTCAGTTCTAAACATCTTCTGTGCCAAGTATTATAGCTTGACCACCCCATAGCTGTCTGAAGCAAATGGAGCTCATTTTTCTCTTCCTTCGTTCTGCTTTTTAAAACAACAGATGGCAAAGCTGTTCATAGACTCCATTTAGACTAATGTATGCTGTATTGTAAATAATCATGAACTCAACTTTCAGTCCAACTATTCCCCAGCCCTCAACATTTTTTTTATGCAACATATGATAAAGTGGTTCTCAGAAAAAGTTCATATGTTTCCATTGTTATGTTGTCTAATTGTTGGGAGTAATTGTGTCAGGTGGATGAACAGCCTGCCAAACTCCAGGGAAGCCAAAGAGCATGAGGCCTAGTGAGCTATCACTATCCCTGTCTTATTGCAGAGTAAATATCTCTGCTAGAAAGTGCAGATTGTGATATTGCCTTAAGGGTCTAGCATTTCAACAACAATGCATTCAAGTTTTCAAGTTCTGACATCATATGCTCTGGTGACTCATTACTTTGAAGTGTGGTGACATAACATGATAGCTATGTATATAAAATGATAATAAGTTCATCTTCTTTTGTGTTTTATTACATATTTTGTTTCTGTGTGTCTTAGGAACTTGGCTAGCTCCTCCAGTTCTCCAATTTTTCGTATTATTGTGCAAGACAGCAAGGTACTAGGTCTGGAGGAAAGTTACTAGTGTCTGCATAGTGAAAATTATCTTATCTACTTACATTTAGATTATTTTATTTGACTGTTACAATGACACATGCTGCAAATATATTTATTCTTTTGAGATAGCAAAGGTATTTTCCAAAATAGTGAGGTTTTGAAGTAGGAAATTAACTTCACAGCTTGAAGGTACGTCTGAAGGATTTTCTATTTATAGTCCTTTGGAAAGAACATGTTTAATTCTCTACAGTTTTCCACTCTTTATGACAAAAAATGGTAGAAACAAGACCAAGTTCTATCTAAAGATAACCAGTCACAGAATGATCAAATAACTGATGTTTGTTAAGACTTGGATGACAATTAGTTTATGGCATCTGTCATACTGGAAGAGAGGAGGAAAAGATCCTGCATAACCCTAAACTTTTGCTGTATCATGTGAGAAAACTGTCTTGCTCTACAGTGAGGTCAGGAGAAAGCTAATTTTGACCTGAGATGTAGGAAGTGCTCTACATAGTGTCCTGTGCAGGGAACCCCACCTCATCAAACAACATAAATATTCAGGGGAGAAGATGAGGGCTGGCCTCAATCAGATTTTAAATATTTAAATAAATATTTATTCACACTATGAGGTCTGGTAAGAGCCAGTAAAAGAATAAACATAAAAGTTTTACCAGTAAAAGTATCAGATATTTTTGTCATTGCTGCTAACATAATCACTTAAGAACCTCAGTATAGTTGTAGTTCTGTCTGCAGCTGCTGACATACTGTTATATACCGGCTTTCAGAAAATGGAACAAAACTACAAAAAAATTCTCCCTGAACATTTCTGTACACATTTTTTACACAAGTCATACTTTAAGTCAACTTTGTAAGAAGTTTTGCAATATACATGAAGTTGTGTAACGTATATACAAAGTTGTGTTATGTACATAAGATGTCAAAATGGTATCTAAGTACAAATAAGGAACAAAAATGTTGAGTGAAAACTGTAAGGTTCTGAAATATAGTTTTCTATACAATTACTTATTTTCTTTTTCTTAAATAACATTGGTTTATAAGCAGTTATTATAAAAGACCCTGGAATAAGAAGGTGAAATAAGTATTTATCTACTAATTACTTATTATGTGGTTTATTATTTTTTCTCCTTTGCTTCTGACAAGAGAAGAGTGGTGATCATAAAGAAAGTTTTATTGACAAAATGACTAGGATTAATTTATTTAAACTGCATTTAGATTTGTAGCAGAAATATATGATGTAATTGATTATTATTATTTTCTCCCTCAATTTTCTGATTAAGAGAAGATTTTCATTCTGAAATACTTACACAAGCTGTCTTGCTCAAAGACAAAACACAGAATTGTTAGTAAATAAAAATAACATTGTATAAGACTACTTAGCATAATAGAAGAAACAAAAAACAACAAACTTTGGTAACAGAAGTCCTTCAGGTCCTTTTTCTGAGTATGAAGCATGAAAGCTGAAACCTTGTCAAAGTTTTTAATCTTAACTTGTTGATTATAAGGCAAAAAGTGTTGAGCAGGATAAAAAATAAACCAAAACACCCCAATTACTCGATTTCAATAATCTGAAACAAATCCTTTATTTCAAATGCACTTGAAATATTTTATTATTTATATTTTCTTCAAATATTTTCTTAATTCAGCTTTTTCAAAACTTTTAGTTTTGGTGGACCTAAAAAAAGTTGGTTTAAATTGTCACCGTTTGGCTCAGGTCCGACAACAATGCTCTCGATCCCCTCCCCCTCCCACCCAGGTAGGGAAGGAGAGAGAGAAAAAGAGAGAGACTTGGCTGGATTGAAAACTAACCTACACAGCTTTAATTAAAACACTAATAAATGATACAAGAAAATATATACAATTATATACAGATATATTCGGGTGTGGGCAAAAGCCTCTCGCCTCCCCCCACCCCAGCAACTCCCACAGCACTTCCCTGAACTGGGAAGAGTCCCGAGGAATCCCGGAGCTGCTGCTGGAGAAAGCAGAGAGTTATGGGGGTCAGGAGATCTCGAGCCTAAGGGTCGACGGTGATGGATGAACAGAGTCCTCCCTGGACGCCGGCCATGGACGGAAGAGAAGGGAAGAAGAAGGAAGTTGTCTTCTGTGATCTCTGACCTTCCTTTGAGCTTACGTAGATATATGGAATGGAATATCTTTGGCCAATTTTGCTGTCTGTCTAACTCAGCCTCCTACGGGGGGGTCACAGATCTCCCTGTAGTGTCTGAGCCGGCAGAGTGCAGGTGCGGCCTTGAAGCCTCAGTAGTTAGAAAAACATTCCACTGTCTTATCAGCCTAGCAGAACACACTGTTGCTAGTTACAAGAAAGCTTACTGAAGGAAAAAAAAATCAGTAAAAAGAAAAATTGGCTTCATCCTGGCTCAAACCGGGACATAAATGCATATATCCAGAATCACATAGAGACTGAATATTAAGTTTCGGAATTTGTAATTTTGAATCTGGTAAGAAAATACAATTTTTTTCCTACAAGAGGTGATTCCTGTGGACTTAATTTATCTGGGTTGACTCTCTTTGGAGGGTGTAATGTGACTGCCAGGTTACCAATAATATGGTTTGAAGCTTTTCAGCTACTAATTTTTTTTTTTCCACACTTCTCTAGAAATGTGGAGACCTTGTGGTTCATATATGGAATCTCTGATGAAAAAGTAGGAACTTAGTCTCAAGTCCCTCAGGTTTTTTTAATTTCTTTTCAAATTTATCCCTATTGGTTTTGTGTTAACATTATCTTTTAGTTCAGAAAGTTCTTTACATTCATAAAATTTACCCCACCGTGTATATATAGAGCAGTAATACCCACGGTTTTCCCAAACTGAGCAGCCCAAGCTGTTTTAGTCTATTGAAATTCTCCAAAAGTCTTCCTTTTCTATAATCAAGTAGCAGGTCAGCCCAGCAGCCATTCTGGATTAAATACATCTTTCATGACTTCTATCTGTCAGGAGCTGCACATAGGTCCTTCATTCTCTCCAGTAAAAAGATCAACCAGCCAATGAAACACAAAGGTACAACAGGAAGCATTATTTTATACATTTCTTTAAGCCATTTGGAAAAGAGTATAATTTCTGTTTGCTCACAGTTGCAAGCCCATGACTTTCATGAGCAGAAAGATTTAGTTTCCCAATGCAGGGAGTCATCATGCAAGGGAAAGAAAGAGGTCCTAGATCATCTTAGTACTGATAGTAGAACTGTGGTCCCTTTCCAAGACATTGTAAGGAAGAATAATTGTGCTTTAAATTGTTTGAAGAGATGCTGAAAATTGTTTGTAGAAGTCAGGTGAAAATAGAAACATACCGGCCTACAAAATACCTTTTATATCTAAGCTGCAATTCCTGGTAAATGCAGATCTTGTTCAAAAATGGATATGTGGTTAGATTCAGAGCTGGAAATATAAATGAGAAACCAAATGAGAAGGTAGATGCAAATTAGAATCTAGATTGCATAGAAATGCAGGAAACATCTGCTACAAAAGCAGGCTTTAGTGAAAACCTGGAAAATTCATGCAATGTAGCCCAAAAAAGGAAATTGTATTAACCCAGCACTGTGATTTGTTTTTTCTTTGAGGGAGACTTTATGTGTTTTTTTGGTTCTTTTATTGTGGGTTGTTTTTTTTCCTCAGGGGCATCCAAAACATCCTCTTTTCTTGTTTAACCAACTTCAAGATTCTGCCCAAACCTTAACTTCTAATTTAGCTGAAATAGAATGATTTAGTTTCCATCTTTTTTTTAGCAGTAATAATGATTTTTAATACTAACTTACAAAAACAGTGTAATAAAAAAAAATAAATCAATTAATGGTAAGCATTAGTGGAGAAATATTACATCCAATATTCAAGCATAAAAACAGGACATTTGCATAATTACCTTGCAGTGGGCCACTGAGATAGTTGAAGGTACCAGATTTTCAAGAGTACCTTCATGAAGGAGTTACAACAGAAGAATTGTAGCCATGTTGTTTTGAAGTTATCACAAAGAATATTTTATGAAAATATAATGTATTTTATTAGGCCAATGGATAAAACTTGAAAAAGATACAAGCATTTGGCTCATAAAAACTTCAGAAATCCTAAAAGGATCCTGGAATCCAAAAGCTCCTCTAATTTCTCTAGCTGCATTGGCTGGAATGATAGTAAAAAATATTTCCTTCCTCAGCAAATATTTTTATTCAAGTGCTGTAAAAGTTATAAAAATTGCTACTCTAGTTGTTATGGTTGATTGACACAGTCTAAAATAAAGCATGACCTGCTAAGCATAGGCAGAGATAAAATAGGTATTTGCTTAGTTTATTGCACTTTTCTTCAACTTTCAGAATCAGGATTTGGAAGCAATTACTTCTACTTCTATTTATTATTCCTCTCCTAGTAGAACATGTATCTTGTCTGTCCTTGGTAACGTTATTGATAAAAATTTACAGAAGGTGTTCCTCATACTTTTCTGATACCTTTTTAGGAAGGGCTAACTAGTTTTTTTCCCCTTGGGAAGTATATTTTCTCACAACAACCTATGGTGAAGACTAGTATAAAAACCTAAGAGTAGTTAAGAAGCACCTAAGAAAGCACCTAAGAAACACCTCTTTCTTCTGCCCTTCTAGGTTTAGTCACTGAGTTAAGCAGGTGTATCGTCTATGACTGCCATTACTTCCAATCAGTTTAACTGATGTTCATTACTTTTATCATATAGTAGGCCCAACAGGCCGATTGTCCCTGTTCATATCTGAAGTCTTTTACAGTAGTCTGATGCTATTCTTTAGACTAGACACTTCAAAACTCACTTCTGGTTAACTTAAGCTAACCTAAGATTTGAAGCAACCTTAGCAGGTTGCATGCTCTATTTGAAAGGATTTAGAGAGTTCTTTGCAAACACAACATTGCCAAAGGTGGTCATTAGGAACAGGCAAAGAACAACTTCAGTCCAGAGACACTGCTAGTAATGAGAAAGGGGATAAGAGTGATTGCTTAACTGAAAACAAAGGAAATGAGAGTCTGCATCCAGAAGGGCCTAATGAGGTTATGCAAATGGATATTTCACTGTGTAAAACAGTGAGATGCTTTTCATCCAATGAGCACATACGTATATGTAAGTACATGTAACTATATAGCACCTTGCTTCCCCTGATGAGATGCCAAAAGTTATTGCTATGCTTTTGTAATGAACATAAATGAGTTTCAATAACAATCTTTTTTTAAGTGCTAATACATGTCAAAATGCATTAGTTTTAATACAGTTGCTCATTGTTTTGTTATTCAGTAAAAGAATATTATGAATTTGTGACACATTTACTAGATCTATCAAAATAAAATAAAATATAATGGAGCAAATTGGTACACACAGACTGCAAAACTAGTAACAAATATTTACAGCTGAGAACTGCAATTCAAGTCTTAAACAGAATGTTAGTCAGTGAAACTCTATTTTAAAGCTATGATATCACAGAGTCACAGAATTATCAGAGTTGGAAGGGACCTCTAGAGATCATCCAGTCCAAATCCCCTGATAAAACAGGATAACCTAGAACACGTTACTCTGGGCTGCATCCATGCAGGTCTTGAATATCCAGAGAAAGAGACTCCACAGCCTCCCTGGGCAGCCTGTTCCAGTGCTCTGTCACCCTCACCGTAAAGAAGTTTTTCCTCATACTTAAATGGAACTTCCTGTGTTCCAGATTGTGCCCATTGTCCCTCATCCTGTCACTGGGAACTACTGAAAAGATACTGGCTACATCCTCCTTGCACCCACCCTTTAGATATTTATAGGCATGAATAAGATCTCCCCTCAGCCTTCTCTTCTCCAGCCTAAAGAGTCCCAGCTCTCTCAGCCTTTCCTCATAAGGGAGATGCTCCAGTCCCCTAATCATCTTTGTTATCTTCCACTGGACTCTCTCTAGTAGTTCCCTGTCTCTCTTGAAGTGGAGAGCCCAGAATTGAACACAACATTCCAGCTGTGGCCTCACCAGGGCGGAATAGAGGGGGAGAACGACCTCTCACAACCTACTGGCCACACACATGCAATCCAGGTTTCCATTGGCCCTCTTGGAGGCTAGGGC
Source organism: Chaetura pelagica (assembly GCF_000747805.2). Classification (NCBI taxonomy): domain Eukaryota; kingdom Metazoa; phylum Chordata; class Aves; order Apodiformes; family Apodidae; genus Chaetura; species Chaetura pelagica. The sequence goes on along the minus strand of NW_009953507.1, from coordinate 981,334 downwards.
ACATGGACAATTTATTACTTACCTCAGCCCCTTCTCCTCAGAACTGCTTTTCAGCAGGTCCACCCCCAATCTATGTTGCTGCATAGGGTTCTTCCTCCACAAGTGCATCATCCTACACTTGCCCCTGTTGATTCTCATTAGGTTCTCTTCTGCCCAGCTCTCAGAACTTGCTGAGAATACTCTCTGTCCTCTCATCCAGGTCATTGGTCATATCTGCTGAAATAGTTGTCACCAGAACATGCATAATATATATATAAAAAAAAAAATAAAAAAAAAGAAAAGAGAAAAGAAAAGAAAAGAAAAGAAGAGAAAAGAAAAGAAAAGAAAAGAAAAGAAGAGAAAAGAAAAGAAAAGAAAAGAAAAGAAGAGAAAAGAAAAGAAAAGAAAAGAAAAGAAGAGAAAAGAAAAGAAAAGAAAAGAAAAGAAGAGAAAAGAAAAGAAAAGAAAAGAAAAGAAAAGAAAAGAAAAGAAAAGAAAAGAAAAGAAAGAAAGAAAAGAAAAGAAAAGAAAAGAAAAGAAAAGAAAAGAAAAGAAAAGAAAAGAAAAGAAAAGAAAAGAAAAGAAAAGAAAAGAAAAGAAAAGAAAAGAAAAGAAAAGAAAAGAAAAGAAAAGAAAAGAAAAAGTAGGACAGTACAACAATTACAGGAAACTTAATGAGGTGACAGTCCATACAGGACCAGGACTGTCTATGCCATGTGCCATCAGTTTCTCGAGGATAATACTGTGGGAGACTGTGTCGAAGGCCTTCCCGAAGTCCAGATACACAACGTCCACAGCTCTTCCCTCATCCACCAGCCAGGTCACCTTATCATAGAAGGAGATCAGGTTGGTCAAGCAAGACCTGCCTTTCCTGAACACATGCAGGCTGGGCCAGATCCCGTGTCTGTCCTGCACTTGCCATGTGAGTTCACTCAAGATGAACCTCTCCACTATTTTCCCTGGTGCTGAGGTCAGAGTGACTGTCCTGTAGTTCCCTGGATCTTCCTTCAGGCCCTTCATGTAGATAGGCATCATATTGGCAAGCCTAAAGTCATCTGGGACCTCCCCTGTTATCCCGGACTGCTTGGCGATCTCCTCTGCCAGCTCTGTCAGTATTCTTGGGTGAATCCCATCTGGCCCCACAGACTTTTGAGTGTCTAGGTGCTGCAACAGCTCTCTGACTGCATCCACATGAATTATCGGGGCTTGATCTGATCTCCAATCTTATGTTTCTTCTCAGGAGGCTGAACACCCTGAGGGCAGCTGGTCTGACTAATAAAGATGGAGGAGAAGATGGCATTAAGTATTTCAACTTTTTATTCATCCTTGGCTGCCATGTTTCCCCTCTCATCCAGTAAGGGATGGAGATTCTCCTTGGCTCTCTTTTTGCTGTTGATGAATTTGATGCATTTGTAAAATCTTTTTTTATTGTCCTTGATGGTAGTGGCCACGTTCAGCTCCAGTTGGGCTTTTGCCTTTCTAATGTTTTATCTGCATGTCCTCAACAATCTCCCTGTAGTTGTCTTGGGTTGTTTGCCCTTCCTTCCAGAAGTGGTAAACTCTCTTTTTCTCCCTGAGTCCCAGCAAAAGCTCCTTGAAGACTGTATATAAACCAAGTAAATGGGTAAAGTAGTTTTCAATAATGAACAAGACCTAAACTTACACTAGCAAGTATTTCATTCAGATGTGCACCATGGTATAAGCCATCTCCTCACCTCCTTGACCAGGGAAAACAGGACTTCTGTGCGTAACTTGTTTGTGAATGCCTACAACATATGATGATTTTAATTGTTTATTTCTTTAGTTTCTTTGTCTTTATTGTAGTACTGCAGGTCAATAGGATAGGATCTGATACTCTACAAATATTGAAGAACCACACTCCAATTTTGAAAGTGGCAATAGAACTGTATTATTCACACAGTTCTGTGTTTCTGACAATTAAAGCACAGCAGAGACCCTGGAAACTAACAAAGGTAACAATAGCTATGGCTATTGAAAAATAATCTCAAAACTTCAGTGGTAGATGAAAGGAAACTGAAGAGAAATGAAATTCCCTTCTCTCATTTCCTTTAAGGTCTGAGAACCAGTCTGGGGACCCACAGTATACTTAAAAGGAGGTGCTTAACATGCAGGTACTGACCTATGACACACTGTGTGCCTCAGTATTTCTTGAATTGAGGAGAGGGTACAGGGAAGGACAGGGAGCAGCAACACACTTATGACCTAAACATCCTGGTGTTGGCAGCTGTGCACTAACAGAAATCCTGTTTGTAAGGTTTTTGCAGACGTGGCTTTTGTCCTGTATATGATGAAAGAACTTTTATACTGATATAATCAGATATTAGTACAAATGGTATAATTCTGTCCTTATCAAGTGTGTACACAGTCATTATGTTTACAGTTCTTGGTCAAAGAAGACCAACAAAAGTTGGGCAGTTTTATACATGACATTGAATATACATTGTCATATCAGCATTTCTAAAGAATATAAATAAAATATGGTACAGCTATTTTGCATGCTGTTTATATGTCTAATATTATAGGCACACAGCATGGATTTCCTTTGTTTGGAAATGCAAAATGGCTTTCTTTTTCTATTAAGATGCAAAAGCCGAGTTTATACATGGTGACTGAGGTATGACAAGTCAGCTCCAGTTTCTGCAGAATGACATAAGTTAGAAGAACTCAAAGCTACCAGTGATTTCCAAATAGATCTATTTCAGTGCAGCAAAAAAGGCCTAAACCAATGAGTTGCTAATGACTAACACAAGCTAATAGCTATTTGTATACTTCAAGGTACTTGAAGGGCAAGTAATTCAGTTGCTGTAATAGCAAAAGTAAGTCATTAACTCATGGCAAGATCCCAGCTAACTTGAAGAGTAAAGAAATAAACATAGAAGCACTTTATTTTGCAAGGCAAAATTGGACATATTTGGTTTTAATGGGTTTTGTTAATTAAAGAACTAGGCAATTTTACTATTGAAATATAATCCTTAATGTTCACAGAAACTTTCTAAATCTCTGGTGCTCCTGAAAAGCCCTGTGTTTTCACTGAACAGTTGTGAAAGGAGCAGCCTGTGATAGAGGTCTGAATTGAAGGACAAGAAACAAAAAACAAGCTGCTTATTATTATAAAGCTCTGCAACACTGCAGAGCTTTGTTTTCCCATGGTGCAATAATGTGTACTATGGAAAAAAACCCTTAAGATTCACAAATACAATTTTTCTCTAATTTTGTCAATACGTACATTCACCCACTTCTTCACATCCTCCTCTGGCCTACAGTCATAGTCAGAGCTCTCTGAGTGAAATACTGTTTTCTCCCCAGTTGTCTTTCAGATGACGTTAAAAAGCTTTTACCCTCCAGGAAGCTGTTGGACTGATCTTACTAAAGCTATAAACTGAGGTTCAAAGATCTCATTAAAAATAAAATTTACGAAACTTGACAAGGAAGAGTCACGTAAATATTTAATTACATTCTTTACTTGTATTATATTAATGATGCCATGAAGTATCAGAGTCCCATTTTGGCTAAATGCTATGCAAACTTACAGAAACAGCCTGTGACACAAACAGTTGTTACAGTAATTACGGCAGCAAGTCTCACATTGAAGAAGAAAACAGTGGGAGTGGAGATGAGTCTTTAAAATAGATAATGGCATGCTTGATAAGGGCCAACAGGGTATATTTTTGTAAACTCAGCAAAAACTAGTTCAAAAAGGTACTGCCAATATGTATGCAAGAAGAGGAATATTCTGTTTGTCAAGCATCAGCCCTTCCCCCTGGCATGTCCTGTTCTCCTGATCCTTTCTGTGAGCAGTATGCTGGGTGCATGGCCTGCAGTGCTGACATCTAATATCAGCATCTCTCCAGACCTGACTCATTGCACTGCTACAATTTCTAGATTTCTTTCATGTGCTTAACTTACAATGAGAACAGTCTCCTATAAAACTGAGTCTCCATGTTTCTTCAGAGCTCGATGTCCCAGTGGTTCTTTTACATCATGTTCATGGCTCATTTTACAAAGCTATCCCTATTGTAATTATTTTTTGGATGTTCTTCTGTGTACTTTACAAAGACATATCCTTGTTTAATTTAGCGTTTGCTTTTAAAACAAGTTAATTAAACCAATAGATTTTTTTTTTAAATTTTATTTATTTATTTTAGTACATAGGCTTTTATTTGTTTGGTTTAGGTAAATTAAGAGGAAATTTGAGCTAAATGAAGCAAAACAAAAGAAGAAAGAAATTAAAGAAAAGCCTAGTCTATATACTAAATTTCAGCCAGCATAGCTACATAAATTGAACATATTAAAAATCACAGCACTAAGTAGCATAGCTGTCCTGTTTGAATAATGGTAGCATAGTTACACCAACAAAAATATCCTTTGCTGTATAGTTTATTTCATTTAGGTACTACCTTTGACAAATTATGATGTTAGTATAAATGGAAACTAATATCCAAAATGGAAATTGGTATGAACAGACAGTTTGGAAAGCTTCGATTTTCAGTATGCACAGGTACAAAAATCTTCTACAGGAAGAGCTAAAGGTGAATTCAACAGGCCAATTAACAGATTTTCCAAAATTTTGCCGTGCTTGTGACAGCAACCACCTTTAGTCCTCCCTTTCTCAGAAAGATTATAGGCAACCCATTCACCAACTGTTTCATGACCTGGATTACAATCCTTTATAACTGGGATTCAGTGAGCAAGAAATCTAAAAACAACACAAAAAAAGAAACATTGGGTTTTTTTTCCCCCCTGATTAAATGATGATACTCATTGTTACAGAATGTTGTATAAACTAGAGGTATAAACAGTTTTGAAAAGGGGTTAGTGTGGTGGATGGGTTAGTATGAAACAACATATATTACTTACAATAACGAGAACAGGAAGGCTGAGAAGTGCAGGCAGTCAGAAACCACGAGGTTAGCCCTGAAATAATCCTGCCAGGCATGCTCAGTTTCCTATATGCCAGTAGCCCACGCTGAAGAGAGTTTGTTACAGTGCCCTTTGGTCAAGGCAACTACCCTTGCTCTTATGTTAAATGGGCATTTTACAAGCCCAGTCAGTTGGGCTGCAGCATGGGGATCATGCACGTAATGGCTCCACCAGCACACCTGAGGTGAGCAGGGGACTGATGACAAAGCAGCCAGGGGTGAAGGGGCAGTCCTTGGCAGAGCACACATCCATCTGCCTCCTCACTATGCTGCAAAAGTTAGTATTTAAGTAAAGCTAGAACACTGCATCCTTTCAGAACATGTGTTCATCTAAGGGTGCTTCAAGTCTTGTTGTGGTTTGGACCCAAGACGACAACAAAGAAGGAGCCACAGTGGCCACTCATTCAGCTCCTCCCCCCTTTTTCTCCCCCCTCTACTAGAATGGAAAAGTCAAAAGCCAACAAGAAGCTCATAGGTTGAGACAAAGGGCAAGGAGGGTTCTTCACTGATTGAGGTCACGGGCAAGACTAACTCAACTTGGGGAAAAATAATAATTTAATTTAGCACTAATCAAATGCACACAAGACACAGACAAAACAGAGGATGGGATTTAGAATGAGTCCACACTTTGTTGTTTCCTGCTACTCCTTCCTCTTCAGGAAGAAGGATTACCTACAGTCTTCCCTGGCTTTCCCATGGGGTCTCTCCCATGGAGAGAGCCCTTCATGAGTCCTTCCCACAAGGTCAGGAGCAAGCTGCTCCTTCATGGACTTCCCACAGAGTCACAAGCTTCTTTGGGAACAGTCACCTCCTCTGGTGAGGGGTCTTCTACAGCTGCATAATCCAAGTCCACTGGCAGCAAATCCAAGTTCACCCCTCCTGGTGCCTTCAGGGAACATTCTGCCACATTATTCCATGAATGCAGGGGGACAGCTGCCATCTCACTATGGGTTGCAGGGAAACTTCTGTTTGGACACCTTCTTCACCTTCTTCCTCAGCAACCACGGCCACCACTCTGCATCTCCAGCTCAGCAATTTCTCTACTGCTTCCTCTGTTTATGTCTTATATCAGTTCTTTTATATGTTAATCACAGAGAAGCATCTATTGTCCCTCTAATGGCTTCTTAGCTGGGTTTGGAGCTGGGGAGCTTCTCAGCTGACTCCCAGAGCCACCTGTGAGGTCCCTCCCTCAGTACCAAAAAGAACACCAAACCAAACCAGCACAAGTCCATTCCTACATAATAATTTACAAATAACTATTCCCTTTGCTCCATATAGCACTGTCCTTTGTCCTGTTCTAGGAGACTTGCTTTGCTGTGGTAATTTTCCTGACAGGATGTGTCAACCTTTATCTGGCTCAATTCTCATTTTAAGGAGTCAGGCCAGCATATGCATCTATGTACACACCTAAAGATATATACATAAAGGCCTGTTTATATATTATAACATTCTCCCATAATATAAATATACTCTATATAACATAGTTTGTTGAATATTGTATTTATCTCCAAGTTTTCTTCTGCTGTTTATGAAAAAAACACAAGTAGTACATTAAACACAATCTGTCAAAAAAGGTGTTAGGCAGTTACATTCTGAGGAAAGACTGGCTCTGGAATAGTTTAAAATAAGATGAATATTGAGAGATTTTGTAAGTTGGGTGGTTGGACATGTGTTGATGGCTGGACAATAATTGTTTTTAAACTACTGAGGAAAACCATTGTTATACCTTAAGCATAAATGAAAGTTCCTCCCTATGGCTTAAGTAACCTGATTTATTTTGCTGTTTTCTTTTACTTCTATGATAGTTAAAAAAACAGAGACATGTTAAAAGGTTAAAAGGAGAAGAACCACTGTCAGCTTTCTGAAATAGCCACAAAAGCAGTACAGAGAACTAGATTCTTATTCATGCTCAGGGGAAGTCTTGTCATTGATGTTTTAAACTCTGGCTTTGGCCCTTCAAGAGACTTTGGATGAGACAACCAGTTCTATCAGGTGATAAAAAATATAAATATGGGCACAGCAGACATGATTAAGTGTAGCAGAAGCTCACAAAATTATTTAATATTTTTTAATTTTCATATCAACAAATGAAAGTAGTAAAACTCAACTTGCAGTTTCCTGGAATAACTGGCAGTAGATGGAGGTACCAACAGTTTAGTTGCTGATATTTGATATAGGTAAAAATATCCAAGAAACAGCTGTGATTTACATGCATGATAGTGAATATGGATCTCTTACAAACTTGTAATTTTCAAAATTTTAGAAGCCAAAGAAGTTAATAAAATACCTTAATTATTTTACACTAGAGAATGTTTCATAACATCGGGCAGACAATGTAGCATGTGTAGACACACTCTTTGTCCCCATTTCTTTTCTAATTTTTTAAATATATTTTATAATACACGTTATACAGTAGGGCAGTGATGGAGTAACTGGAGTGTGTGGGGTAGAGGAAGGGGAAGAAACTCATAAACTTGACATTTCTTGCTCATCACAAACACTATCAAGTGTATTTCCATGGGCCATACCTGAATATCATTCCATGAATCTGATCTTAAGTGACATGATTTGCTTTGCAGAACTGAAAGATACACCGATAGCTGAAAATCAGAAAGTTCAGTTCCATGAGTGCAGAAAATTTTCTGCAATGTCGAATTTTTCTTATTTCTGTAAGGAGGTTATGTGGTCAGAGAGGAGATCCATGAAGTAAGTCATAGGTCCTGATGGCATTTCCATCTGTTTTTTTCGCTGCTCCTGCACAAGATTTATTTTCCCAGCCTTCTCTCTCTCTCTTTTTTTTTTTCTTCTCTCTAGAAAAAGAGCATGCCAGTATTATTACAATGTAGACTTAGTAAAGCATATGAGAACTACAAAACATTGTATATGTATGGTGACATATCAATAATCAGGGAAGTATCACTGACTGCAGAGATTGGCTGTTGAGAGCAATACATTTACAGTCAGTGTCTCTGGTCCATTAGAGTGCTTACAATGTTTCCACACAAAAATGAAAATTAAAAAAGGGAATAATATATATTTTTTCACAATGAGTAATGTGGCCTAATTTTCAGCTGTGATTTAGTTTATTGAGCTATGTTAGCTAAGACCCATCACTGGTGCCAGCAACAATAATTGTGGTTAGTGCTTGTCTCCTCTCTGAGCTGCCCAGAGAATAATGTCAAATCAGTTTTCTATCTTTGTTATTTTGCTCCTATTCAATGGAATAGATATTGTAAAAAATGTCCAACTAAACACTACATGAATTCAAACTTCCCATTTGGACATTTTTTGTGGCTCAAACACCACTTTTAGACTAAGTTTCAGTTTACTTCTCTGAGACAAGACCATTTTTCTTGAGTGCTTTGAGTGCTAAGGAAGCTTTGAACTCTGAAGGAGAAATGTTCCAACCAAATGGGGTTAATAAATAATTTACTTATCTTGATTTGCAAGGCTGATTCCCTTTTTACTCATACCAGTTGTATGATTGTATTGCCATATTAAAGTAAATGACTGTGAAATGAATGATTTCTCCTCCTCCTAGCGAAAAGAAAGAGAAGAGGAAGAACTATGAGTGCTCTCTTGTGCTTTCCCATCTATTTATTTATTTATTTTTAACTAGATTTGATTACCAGAGCAGATTTACAACATTTTTTTGATGAAGAAAGTAAAAACAGATAAGGTAGGTAGTTCCTCATTTGTGATACGTGGTGTCTCTATGAAGTCAGATGATAGTTGCAAATGATACAATTCAATATAGTATGGAAAAGGTATATTCGTCTCAAATGAAATATACAAATACCTATAAGCATATGACTTCTATGTGGGAGTGTTATCTTTTCCAGAGTATTTGTCTTGAATATGACTATTTGGGTTGTATTTCAGTAATTGTTAGGAACTTGGTTCACAACGGCTTCAAGACCTTGTACTCCTCTCTGTCTTCCTTGTATTTCCCACAGACATGAAAGTTGAAGTGAATGTGGATTACATACCTGAAAAAAAATATCTTTCTGTAATTCCTTTCCAAATGAGAAGTATGACTGGTCTTAAAGCAGCCTTGTTCCAACAGCCCCGTGAGGTTTTTCACTGACTTTTCACACTCAAAACTTGTTGGCAAATACAAGTCTTATCTTCCCTCATTCCTTACACGTGTTGACACCAGTGAGTAAGGATGCCCTGTTATTCATGCTTATTTACTGATTCTTTACCTCATCAGAATATCCCTGATGGCTTTGCATGCTTTATTATACAGATAGACCTCAGCTTTCACTTAGTTATTTTTTCACAGTTTTTCAAACCTTAATACAAAGGTTTTCTAAATTAGAGCTCTTCTGATAGGGTGGAGCAGGAATTGTACAGAGCAGTCATTTGAGTAATTGTGACCACATTAGGGTTAATGTTTGTGTCTATCAAATGGTGCAGAAAAGTGTTGCAGAAAAAAATAAATAAATATAGCAGAAGTTCAGGCTGCTCTTTCTGTAAAATTATTGTGTTTGTTCTTCACAGAGAGGCCTATTTTTTTTGTTCATAATGAATCCAGCCTGCAAGTTTCATGCTTATAGAAGTAAGCACTTACAATAATGGTCAAGGTGTTCTTTACATACAAAATAATTTTGCATTTCTTTTGTTATATATTTTTCTTTTAATAAAGAATTCTGTTGTAAGGATTAATTTTCTAATAAAACCAATGCTAGTCCACTATTACTGATACTGTCAATATGATAACTGACATTACCTCTACATAATTTTTTTCAAATCTTGTTGCATCGTTGTATTCAAGAAAGAGAATAAAAAAGAAAACAAGAATGAAATAAGATGAAATGCTGAAGTTCTTATTCTACTTTATCCAGAAAAGCAGGGATTTATAAATAAATTTTGTGAGATTCATCTCTACTCACTTCAGTTATCTAGAATTTTTGTACAAGGGGCAATGTGGGCTCCCTTCTTTAGCTACAGAGACGGATGGGCACCTCAAAAATTACTTTCTCATCTATTTTAGAAACTTACCTTTCAGTAATATGAACCACTTCACAGTCACACCAGTCTCTCTCCCTTGACTATAGGCTATATATCCTACCTTTTGATCGCTAACAAAGGATTCAGTCACCTTAACACAGGCCTTTGCAGGTGACCAGTGTAAGCTACAATGTAATAGCAGTGTAAGTTACTGCTCTAGAGAGCCCCAAATCTTCTAAATATATAATTTTAGCCCACCTGACACATATGCTACTGTGCCCAAGTGAGGCACAGCAAGAGACTCTGAAGTCTCTAAACCAGCACCAGATTCCTGTTTTAATTGAGTTTAGTTTTGAGATTGCTTTAAGTTTTAGCATTTTTTTCATGTAATACCACTGGTGGTGGCACCTTCCAAAGTTTCCTGAAGTTTTTTTACAATATCATGCAAAGACTTCTGAGCTGGTCACATGAAGGCAAGCTGAGGTCTGGAAGTGGCACAGCCACAAGGAGATACTCCTGAATTTGACCTTCTCAGCTGTCAGCCATTGGCTCTTTCCAATTTTCAAGTTTGCACACAGCCAAACCAGGCACCCTTCCTCTGTGTTCCCTAGCCCCCTGCTAGACTTAGCATGGACCTTGCTTTATGATGACAGAAGTGAGGTCTTACTCATTTCTTTGGATAAGTTGTTCTGGCAGTACTTACTGCTCTGGATACAGCATAAACTACTGTACCTGGAGGGTCTCCAGGCCCACAAAACCTGGCATGGCCTGGTGTGTATTTAGCTGAGGTCTCTCAGCTTGAGGATTCCATCATGGCACTCTACTGTGTGGTGTAGACGTTGCCTCAGGCAGACTCCCACAGGCATATGCAGAGGGAGGGGGGGCCTTTTCTTCAAACCAGTAAGGTAAACCACATCTTTAATTTCACCCAGGCACCATGGGCCACCCCTTCACTCTGCTCCTCTGGTAGCACAGTACACGTGGCGCCGCGCTGCCCCAGACCTGTACAGGTGCATGAGGAAAAGGAAGAGGCTGCCTGTGTTCTTTTCCCTACTTGGCACACCTTGCACTGCAAGCCCGGATTTTGCCTTGAGCATCCATTCTAAAAGAGAATATCATACAAATAAAAGCAAAGTCTTTCATTCCATCAGGTCATTAAATAATAATCCCAAAGTAGAAATTATGTACAGCGTCTGCAAGAATTTTTCTTTATATTAAATGTTCTGTGTTTTTAATGTTCACTTGTAAACCCTCTGGCTTTCGTTGCAATAAAAGTAATCTTCAAAGTTCTGAGGCAATACGAAGTTTCCCAATGCTCCCTAAAAAAACCTCACCCAGTTTCAAAGGTGTCCGATTTCAGAAGCTGATTACTTGGCTGAATAAAATATCTTTACTCACCTGTTTGAGCTGTAAACTTATGTCATCCTAAAAGCTCCATTTTTTGCTTGGAGAGAAGCTGTGACTGAGCATAAGAGCAAGGAAAGTAATTGCTGAATGAGTGCCTGAGAAGCTTCAAATTAGTTGCCTTGCATATTGTACCTAAATGGCATGTTACTTATGTACTTTGTTTCTATTTGTCTTTTTCCACTGATGTAGCATTGCATTTGTGACCCATCTGGACCAAGACAGGTATTTCATGTCAGCACACGAAAAGATACATTTCCTTTCCCAAAAGAACAATTTACTTTCTGACAAGAAATTAAAGGTGAGTGTAACCAATATAGGAGAGACGAGAAAAGGTAAAACTGAAAAGATAATGGAGCTGCATGGGTAATGAGTACCTAATGGTTTTGATTACTTTAATTTGGTTTTAATTAGTTATATAACTCTTGCTTGACTCTCCCACATTGTGTTTGCAGAGTTGGCAGTTAGGAAAACCATCTCCCAGTTTGCACATTTCATCTGGAAATAATTTAGAAACAATAAACAACTATACGATGCCATTTTAATGCAGAGGGTTGTTGTTTGTTTTTGGTTTTTTTGTTTGTTTTTTTGTTTTTTTTCCGCAGAAGTCTACAGCTGTATAACACTGTTCCTCTTATTTCTAGCCCACAAATCTGGCACCAAGGCACTCATAAAAATGCAAGCATTCACGACACTTTATTTTGCTGGGACACCATACTCTGTGAGACATAACTGAATTATATAAACAAAGTAATAGTCCATTTGTATATGTGTCAAAAATAGCATAGAAATGAACCAAAGATGTCCTGACCAGATTCTCCCCTCAAACATCCCCCCAAATAGAGAGAAATGGAAACTCTGTAACTTGGAATATAAGAGCACAGGACAGAAAGGAAAATAATGAGATTGATGGGATGACATCTCTAGCAAACTAAGTGTAAAAGCCTACACAAATATAGTTGCTAACTAAGGCTACAAGTCCATATTTAGTAAGATGCTGGAAGCACCCATATGGCTGTTCTACAGCCTGCTTCTATGCTTGTATTCCTAATTAGTCATGTGTAGTCCTTTGCTGAACTGGGGCCAATAACATGACACTGCTGAGTAAACCAAATACATTTAATCAGTACCAGTGATCTGAACTACATGCCTTTATTTGGTTTAAACTGTTATCCTAAAAAACCACATTGCACTATTTCTGAATACTCTCCTACTTGCTCCTTTTAGATTTTTATTCCTTTGGGCACTTTGAATACTTATGATGGGGATAATATATGTTACGTACTATTTTAAACTGGGGATTTTGTTTGGGTTCTTTTTGTGTTTTGTTTTTTTTTTGTTTTGGTTTTCACTGGACTTGTTTTGTGGGTTTGGGGTTTTTCGTACACTACTGACTAACTAATCTCTTTTACTGAAACTTAAAAAAAAAAAAAAAAAAAAAGAAAAAAAAAAGAAGAGGAAAAAAAGACATTCACGTTTGATTTGGGAGGAAGCCAGTGTCAACGTGACCAATGATGGGAACACTGATGATATGTTGGGTGCGTCTTTCAAGTTCTGGAACATGTAGAAGCCTGTTAAATGGGGCTGAGAGATCCTGACAAAACAACTCACCTGGCAATAAAACTCACTGCAGGGAATATGGAAAAAAACAACCAACCCCAAACTAAAACTTACCATGTTTTAAAAATCTCTTTCTTCTGCACAGGTCTCAATTCAGAGTGGCAGAAGTAGCTGTTTCAAGCGAATATTCTGTGTATCCCTGATATGAAAAATTATGAGGTGGTGTTTCTTCCTCAGTAACATCCTCAGAATACTCTTTGCTCTCTTTAAAATGACTTGTGGGTGTGTTTTCTTTCATAATTAAATACTTCGTAACTTTTGCGTTTCATTTAATCTAAGAAAAAAAGCCTGACAGGACATGACTTCTGCTTTTCTTTGAATTCAGTGAATTTACAAAAACTGTTGGTTTGTCTACCAGATGATCTCATTGTACTGAGTTGTAGCATACACCATATACTGTATATTTATGCTATGATGAAAATGTAAAGCCAAAAATGTCGTGTGAGGTTCCCACCTGCTCTGCTTTTGGTATTGTGCAAGTGCTTTCCTTCTGCCGTTCTGCTTGCCAGTGTTCCTCTATTCCAGTCTCAGCAGGTGAGAAGTTTCCACTATGCAAACTCAGAGCTCTGTTTCTCTACTGAAACTGAAACAGCGTATGGTTATTACATCCAAGCCAAAGTCTGACTGTGCTTTTTTGAATATAGCTGGAATAAGATAACAATAGCAGCTGAGAAGTGTTGCCACAGTTTTCTGATAAGACTGAAGGTGCTGAATTTTAACGTATTATGAAACCATACATTGGAGTTTCATGGTTATATACTCAAATTTGTATCACATGCAGGTGTTGTGCCATGGTGCAGTCAGTTCTATTTTTATCTTATTTAGCCATTGCATCTAAAGTGGCAATGTTTATTGCACCCTTGTCTTAATGTGTACATATACCTTAGCTGCCAATTAGTACTATGCTAGTTGCTTCATGATCTGGCCAGAGGATTTGGACTGTAATTAAAATAGTTTTTGTATTTGGTACCAAATAACCATTATGGCTTCCTATAAGTAGGATGAAAAACCTAACAAACAGATGTGAAATAACTTGTTCTAAAAGTGCAGTGTAAGCACATTATGCTTACCCCACATTTGCATGGATCCCACATGTGTAAATCTCATTAATTTTACCACCACTTCCAGGCAAAGTGGACTTTTCAACCATTCATCAACTAATCTAGAGCCAGCGTCACTGTAGCCCTCCAGTTATCCTACTCACTGTATTCATAGACACTGTTATCTCTGGAACAAAATTACAAATCCTTTTTGTTTTTGCTTTTGTTTTTGTTTTCTTTGGAGGTAGGTGGAGAGGAATCTAACAGCTTGAATACATAAGGATATAATGCTTAAAATTATGGTCTTCCATAAACACAGGTGACTTGAGAACTATAAACTAAGCAGCCTAATTAAACCATGAAGGAATGAGCTAGTGACAAATATGCCAGGAAAAATGAACCATAGAAAAACTGCATCTTATACTCATGCATGAGAAGGAAAGAGAGTAACACTACACACTAATTCAAAACTTGGACTGCATTGAGTATTACCAGAACTTTTGCTTGAAAAGTAAAATAGCAGATGATTCCACCTCTTCCATATTACTCATCTGCTGGTTTTAATCCTGTGTTAGTTAATCCAATTAAAACAAACCAAGAGGGAATTGATTCTATATTATCCTACGACTCCACTTGAACATTTTAAAAACCGAATTATCCTTGCAAATTATTTTTTCTGTGTTATACCAAGATTCTGCTACAATCTCCTATTCCCAAACCCCAAAACCTCTTTCTTGAAGATGAGACTAACTGACCTTTAACTCCTGGCACTAGCATTGAAGCATTTGCTATGGCCATTCATTCAGAATTAATAAAAATTATGATAAACAAAGGAATATGCATGGTAATGCATGATAATGTATTTTAAATCTATCTGTTTCTGTCCATCCATCTCTCCTTTTATGTATACATTGTCAGCCCTACTTAACTCACTGTATTCTGTCTGATTCAGATGGCCAAATGACAGTCATTCAGGCTGGAAGAGACTTTGGAGGGTTCTCACTTTAAACATGGTCAGCACTGAATGTAGATCAGGCTGCTCAGGACTTTAATGGCTCCACCAAAGAAGGAGACTTCTTGGCTTTCGTGCACAACTTGTTTCAATGTTTAGCTATCCTCAGAGTGGAAATCCTTTCCTTACACCCAGCTGGTATGTCTCTTCCTTTGGTCTGTGCCCATTGTATCTCACCCATGTCCCACTCTGCAGGGTCTGGCTTCATCTCCTTGATGCCTGTGTGCAGTGGCAGCTGCTGGTCAGTCCTAGTGACAACTCTGCCCCAGGCTGGACAAGTCCAACTTCCTCAGCCTCCCCTCACAGGCCAGGTGCTCCAGTCCCAGCCATCACAGTGGGCCTATGCTGAACTCACTTCACTTTTTCAGCATCCTGTTTGTACCCTGGGCCTAAAAATGGATGCAAGAATACAGATGTGGTTTAGCAAGTGCCAGGTAAAGTGGGATAATCACTTTCCTTCATCTATTTGCTACATTCCTGTTGATATAGCCTGGTACAGTGTTAGCCTTTGCTGCTGTCAGGGCACACTGGTAGAACTGACCTCTGGAATAGCTTTAAGTGATAGCTTAAAGTGGTTTGGCAATTAATGTTTTAATTGTTCTCCTTCTCCCAGTTCACAGAATTTCCCAGGTCAGAATAAATGTAACGGGGTACAGAATGTGCAAACCCTTACTGGGAAGATGTAAACATTATAATTCAACTGAAAAAATGTGGGTCCTTTGGGGTGGACAGCAAAGATACATACAGCACAGATACCTACAGTACATATGTTATTTTGTCATATTATATTAGATGATCCAGTCAGTATGGGCCTGAAAGACAACTTGTGGGAATCTACAGATCCCTTGGTCATTTTGTCAGTTAGTAATTTAGATTTCTTGCAGCTCTACACTTAATGCCCCTTTAGTGTCAATAACCTCAATGTGGAATATCTCTCATCCTTCTTTACAGCGGATACCTTCTTTTTCATACTTTCCATCAGGGTAACATTTCAGTGGGTGAAATGTTAGACAACCTTTTGTCTAACTTTTATGGTACGTTTTATTATGCAACACTGATTACACTGGTGACATATAATAACTGGTCTGTGAACTGATTTGCCCGTCAAAGGCTTTCAGACATGTAAACGTGTATGATTTCAGTCAGCAGCATGAAAGTCCATAAAGAACTGTGACCACAAAACCTGGAATATGAAGTGGGATATTAGGTTTTCCTACACAGGTCTACGAAAGTATTAAAAGTCAAAGACATGACTGTTTCAGCAAAGCGCTACAGTATGTGAATAAAGACCTGGCTAGGAATGGATTGCAGTTATTTCAGAAATACTCAGCCAGTATTTATTTTTTAAATGCCTAATTAGGGACCACAGGTAAATTCTACCTCACCAACTATTATTTCTGCATTTTCTCAATTAATTTAATGTTTTTGTTGACATCAATGCTAGCTAATCCATAACACTACAGCTTTGTGTATGTGTGTGTGCATGTGCGTGTGTGCATATATGTGTGTGCATGTGAGAGAGGTAAGGAAGAAGGAAATCCAATTCTACTAGTGAAATGACAAAAACTCCCAATGTTTATGAAATGTGCCACATGAGATAAAATTATGGAAGGGTGACCGGGTATTGCAGTTATGTTTAAATAAATGCTGCATTTTAAGTTTTTTGTAATATGCTTTTTGGTGTTGTTTTTGTTGTGTTTTTGTTTTGTTTTGTTTTGTTTTGTTTTCTGGTAGTGTGCAGCTTTGTTTTTTTCCTCTCTTTTTTGGTAGCATTTAGCCTTCTTGAGATGACAAAGATTGTGACTTCTTCCTTTCCCACCTGAACTCCTTTGCAAAAACCCTTGAAGTACCTCACTTTTCTCCTTCTCTCCCTCTTTCTGACTCTCAGTAGGACAATTTATAAACTTGGATTTTTTTCCTATAGGAATTTGTAATTATGTGAAAAAATATCAAAGCTTTCTACTGGGAAGAGAGGAATTTGTTTTCCATGGTGGCTCTTGCAAGATTAATACCCCCTTACTGCTCAACTGCCTTTGTGGCCTGGCTTTGCATGATAACCTCTTATTGAATTGCTGCAAAGGAGCATAAATAGTCCTCACTGAGCTAAATAAAGGGAAATATCTCTCTAAGAAATCTGGAACATGGAACAAAAAGCAAGAAGTATACAAACACTGCAATGGCTAATTAAGTAGACTGTCTGCAGGAGGCAGGTCTAATAGACATCATGGTACCTTCTCTTCAGTAGCAGTTCAGGATGCCAAAGACTGACAGCCCTGTAAAGTAAGCAGTCTGAGTTGCTCATTGTTCTTTCTTTTTTATATTTTCATGTTCTTTCCATCACAGTTACTTCTATATCAGATTGTCTGAATTAAGTCCATAGGTCCTCTTCTTTGTACCAATACATCTACAGTCCATGACAGCCAAGAGCATCATGTGGAAACGAACCACGGTTACTTTCTGTAAGATGGATCCAGGCTTCAAATCTCCATGAGGAACAAAGATCATCCCAGGGATCCTGAGAGATTAGAGTCACGACTGTTAAAAACTGCTGCAGTCCACAGGACCCAGAAAGGGGGTCATACATATATATATATGTATATCCAACTATTATTTCTGCATTTTCTCAATTAATTTAATGTTTTTGTTGACATCAATGCTAGCTAATCCATAACACTACAGCTTTGTGTATGTGTGTGTGCATGTGCATGTGTGCATATATGTGTGTGCATGTGAGAGAGGTAAGGAAGAAGGAAATCCAATTCTACTAGTGAAATGACAAAAACTCCCAATGTTTATGAAATGTGCCACATGAGATAAAATTATGGAAGGGTGACCGGGTATTGCAGTTATGTTTAAATAAATGCTGCATTTTAAGTTTTTTGTAATATGCTTTTTGGTGTTGTTTTTGTTGTGTTTTTGTTTTGTTTTGTTTTGTTTTGTTTTCTGGTAGTGTGCAGCTTTGTTTTTTTCCTCTCTTTTTTGGTAGCATTTAGCCTTCTTGAGATGACAAAGATTGTGACTTCTTCCTTTCCCACCTGAACTCCTTTGCAAAAACCCTTGAAGTACCTCACTTTTCTCCTTCTCTCCCTCTTTCTGACTCTCAGTAGGACAATTTATAAACTTGGATTTTTTTCCTATAGGAATTTGTAATTATGTGAAAAAATATCAAAGCTTTCTACTGGGAAGAGAGGAATTTGTTTTCCATGGTGGCTCTTGCAAGATTAATACCCCCTTACTGCTCAACTGCCTTTGTGGCCTGGCTTTGCATGATAACCTCTTATTGAATTGCTGCAAAGGAGCATAAATAGTCCTCACTGAGCTAAATAAAGGGAAATATCTCTCTAAGAAATCTGGAACATGGAACAAAAAGCAAGAAGTATACAAACACTGCAATGGCTAATTAAGTAGACTGTCTGCAGGAGGCAGGTCTAATAGACATCATGGTACCTTCTCTTCAGTAGCAGTTCAGGATGCCAAAGACTGACAGCCCTGTAAAGTAAGCAGTCTGAGTTGCTCATTGTTCTTTCTTTTTTATATTTTCATGTTCTTTCCATCACAGTTACTTCTATATCAGATTGTCTGAATTAAGTCCATAGGTCCTCTTCTTTGTACCAATACATCTACAGTCCATGACAGCCAAGAGCATCATGTGGAAACGAACCACGGTTACTTTCTGTAAGATGGATCCAGGCTTCAAATCTCCATGAGGAACAAAGATCATCCCAGGGATCCTGAGAGATTAGAGTCACGACTGTTAAAAACTGCTGCAGTCCACAGGACCCAGAAAGGGGGTCATACATATATATATATGTATATATATATATATGTATATATATATACACACACAGATACATATATATGCATACACATATATAAATACACTTCCATATAGATATGTATGTGTATATTTGTGTGTGTATGCATATATATATATATGTAAAAGTAGGATTTTCTGAAAAAGAAAATTATTTTACATACTTTAGTATGAAGAGAGTTTACTTCATCTTTTTTTAAATAAAAAAAAACAAAACAGTCCAAGTAAAGAAAAGACAGTCACAACATGAACACAATCCTTGAAAAAAAGCGTAGCTTGTACAAGAGGAAAAACTTTTGAAAAAATGGCAATATTTACAATAAAATAACATAAAACCCAAGTCATTTTAATTCTTCTGAAAATTTCTTACATCACTAAGTATGGATTATATAGTTGGTTATAGATTTAAGCTTAACTCCAGATTGTTGGGGGAGAATTGTGGTTTTGAACTAAATGAGATGCAGCTATTTTCTCTATTCATGCTGAAATACAGTTGGACATCTGCTACTGTAAATTCATCAGATCATTACTGGTTTTTTTTCCAGAGTGAGTTTAATTGTTCTATAACCAGGCTGGGTGCACAATGCAATCCTCCCCATGGCTACATACATTTATTGAAATTGCTTTTGAAGGTGACAGTGATATATGATAATATGAAGTTTGTGTTGATCAACAGCAAACCCCCACAAAAGAGTAAGTACAAGCAGTGCAATAATATGAACAAATCATTCAGCTAAACAACCTGGCAGGTGGAACAGCCAGTTTTAAATACTGAGAATAAAATCAGCTGGAGAGCTGAACTATAGGCACTCTTAATTAGGATGTGATTCTAAGTGAAAATGGAAAGGGTCTGCCTAAAATGGAACATTTTTTCTAATAGGGAAAACTGACATTTATTCATCTTAATTACAGTAGGTTTTGGGTAGGGACCCCTTTTGACAAGACTTCCTTTAAAATGAAGTGCTATTATGTTTGCAAAAAAATCAAGGCGGAAAGTAACTGCCCAGAGAATATTAGCAATATTAAATACTGTTTAGTAACATACTTGAAATTAAGATTGTGTAATTCACAATGCTGAGGACATCCATAGTATTAAAGTTACACAGCAGTTTAAGTACCTGGCTACCCTGATGTCATAAATAATAGCATTGAAGTTGGTGTAACTAATGATCAACTACTCACAGGTGTGTATTGGGACAGCACACTCTGTCCTAATGTGACTTCTTTTTTCTTTTTCTTTTTCTTTTTTTTTTTTTTTCTTCATTAAAGAGCTACTAGGTCAAATGGCTATTCGAATGTTTCTGTTATTCTCAATAATATGCATATGTGCCCTACAGTTTTCTTTGTAGTGCAGTGATTTGGCTTCTCAACAATGAAACTCAATATATTAGCCAGTAAAAAGCTGAAATTTAAAAGGTTGTTCTACAACCTTTTCCATGCTTGTCACTGGGGCTTTTTCTAGAGATGTGCATTTCTTCCTGGGCTTCAACCTCATCGTCTTTCTTTCTACTGCAGGCAACTAGTTTACGTGTCAGATTTTAATTTGTTGTGACAATACCTAAAGATCCAGAGTAAGTTTTTGGGGTGCTATGTAGCTGTCCCAAACTGTGGGCAGTATTTCTTGTGATTTTTCTCTAGTGAAATAAAAAGTGAAAACACTTATAAAAACATATTTGAGCAACAGTTTTTCTGGATGTTTGTAGATATCTGTTAAGGCATAGTCTCCAGCACAGTATCTACTGTGTGCAGCAGTAGTACTTTGTTGTTATACTGGATTAGTTTAGACTTCAAAGTGAGATTCAGATCTTCTGGAAATCAGTTCATTAAGTTATACATTTCAAATATCCTGGAAAAAAGGAGAAACTAATATTTCTTGTTCACAAGGAAAAGGGGTTACGGACAGGACTCTGCTCCTTGAGCTCTCTTCCATGTCACTTATAGGTAAGACCCTGAAATTGAGTGGGCAGTACCCCATTAACAGAAAATGAATAATGATCTGGGGGAGAAAGATTTCTGTGTAAATTGGGATACTTTCCAAAGTGACTCATCCTAAATCATAACAATGATTCTGATCCCTTGAAACTGTTCATTGTGCCAGAATTACACAGCTGAGCTCTCTCACCCTTTCTTTCACAATCCCACTCTACAGCAGTTTAAAAAAAATAATCATGGTAGTGCTCCACCCTGAAAATAAAATACTGAAATCAACCTGAGGTTACATGAGGGAATTCTGCTAGCCTGAACAATGAAAACAAATGGGGATAAAATAAGGAATCATCTTGTACATAGGTGGATTCCCCCAGGCCCCCTTGGAAAGTGGTATCGCTTTTTGACATTATTTTTTTTACTCTTTGTGAGGAAGGCTACCAAGTGATCTCAGGGTTGGCAAGCATGTGGGCAACCTGAATGCTTTCCAGACTATGTTACACACTTGCAAGAGGTACAAGCATTGATGGCAGAAGTATTTTCAGCAAAAACTATAGGTTATCTATGGCAGAATTATTGAAATTATTTTCAGTAGCAGCAATACTTCCACAAAGCAACCAGCCTGAAACACGTCTTCAAGTAAACTTAATAAAAATGGAGTATATCAGCAATCCAGAGAAATCAAAGCTCGAGGGTATACATTGCTCTTGGCTGATTGTCTTCTTACTGAAGAATTAGGGCTTTTGTTTTGTTTTACCTTGACCTTTATTTGGGAGAATGAAGCTTATGATCTTATGAAGAACAAGTATGGGAAGAGTCATGTGTATGAGTCAACTGTTTTACAAGTGCTGATGAAGAGGCTAAGATTTGCGTCATACTGAGAGAAACCTTGTTTCACAAGGGGGTCAGGATTGTTGTTGAAATGCCTCATCTTGCCAAGGACCTGGCTTGCAGTGGTTAGAAGAAGATAAACATTTGTTACATTAAATTGACCATGAATTTGATAAAGCACATTTAAAAAAGCACACAAACTTATAAACTTGTAGCTGGAACATTAGCATTACAAAGGAAAACCAGTATGTTCATTAGACACCAGTGAGATTTTATTCTGAAATATTAATGTCTTACATTGCCTTATGCTGAAGAAAATAAGATTAATCTCCATTCTTATCCGATGTGGTAAAAGTGGTGTCCTTGAACAGTAATTTGCAGCTGGCAAAATACCCACCTGTTGCAAAGTGAACTTCTGTCAGTAGCTTGAATGTTCGTTTTTAGTATGTAGGTGTATTAGTTCTTAGGTGCTAGCTGAGTTTAGTTTGTTTTGGTTGAATGAGAGCAGGAACAGTCTGCAATATTTTTATTGTATTGATTTTTTGGTGCATGACAACAACCATTTCTTTTCTAATTAAGCAGAAGAATAATATGAACAGCTTAGTTCACCCTTCACAGAATGCTTGAGGTCAGCAATCTCTGAAGTGCATGTCAAACTTCAGCTTTACCTTCAGTGAAAAGTATCTGCCATAGAGAGCTAGTGAGTGAAAGAAAGCTTCCTGGCTAAGGGGAATTCCCTTTGCAGGTATATCTCTGGAGTCTTTTCCTCTGCATTCCTACCTAGAGTGTCAATGAACTAGGAATAGGTGGGGAGGCGGCAGCTGATCAGAAAGGATTAATATAGTCTTGGTGGGCTGTTGTTCTTTCCACTGGCGTAGAGCATTGGCAGAATGCCTAGAGCTGCCCCAGAGCACCTCTAGGGCTGTAATTCAAGGTGTGTTTGCATTTGGTCTCCACGGCAGCTAGGCTCAGGCTGGTCCTGATTCAAAAGCGTTGTGACTGCATTCATGCAGCACCAGTCCTCACCAGCCCTCTGTCTCTCAGAAGGGTTCATTAGCAAGTGTAGCATGGTGCTATCAGCAATTATGTACAAATTAGCTTGCATGAAACTCACAAGATGTGAGTTCATGTCTGCCCAGAGCATGGGTGGTATGCCTCATTGTACCTGTAATATGCCAGGTAAATTTTTTCCGAGTAGTGCCAGGAGTACTAGGCACCATAATACCAAGTAAAGAAAGTTCTGCCTCAAAATGGTATGTGACTGCAGCAAACATCTTTCTGAATTGCCTTGTTAATATCTTTATGATATAAAGGAATGTTTGAATCTCTGTTTTTTTTGTGTGGAAGGGGTACCAAGAGATACTTGCTTTTAGAAGCAGTTGCCTCAGTTCTACACTTGTGCATGTGACTAGCTTAATTCATCTGAGTGGTGCCTTTCCAATTCCATGAGAACACTCATGTGTGAAGACTATTCATACATATGAGTATTTGCAGGATTGAAGTTCATAATAAGAGTTCAAAGTTCACTTTTGAAAGCAGAATAAATCTTGAATATCATTAATGATATACACCTGTGTCCTGCCAATCAGATAAATAGATAAATGCCACAGCTAAATACAGATTTGACCAAGAAGGTAGTAAGAGAAGGAAGTGATTGTTAGTGATTGTAGCTCATCCAAGGGCTTGCCTCAGGGCAAAGCCTGAGGGCACATGAAATTTTCAAGAAGTCAGTGTCAACAACTTTCTGCTTTCCAGAGATCATTATTGTTGCTAGATCACAGTTTGTGAGCTTGAATATGAAGAAGGTCACATCTTTTTCACAAAATGGACACTCCCTTGAAGTTGGCTAATATCGCTTAGCTTTGAGATTGACCTATAAAATATACATGAAAGTCTGGACACACTGAATGCAATTTTTAAAAAAACCCAGACATGCTGCTTTTTCTCTTGGCTCACCATAGAACCTTGGAAATGAAGTATTTTCAAGTAACCTGTGACTAACCTGTGAATGGATAAACCATACAGTGTAATTTGCATCTTCATTGCATTTCTTAATTAAACAATTAAGAAATTCTCTGGTAGTTTTCCCAAGGAAGAACAGTAACTGTAGAAATGTGTTTGAGGTAGTATCCACTCACTGGACTTTATGAATTTTTGAGACTTACTTAATTATAAAATAATTTATTTCCTTTTGTAGTAATTCTATTTAATCCCTATATTAAAAAAAACTCTGGGACAATCCAAAGCACAGGCCGTGTCTTCCAGTCTGTTCCATATATAAGACATAAAATGGAAACATTTCAAAAGCTAAGTTTGTGCAACATAGTCTTTCTGAGCATGTTTGGAGGAGTTTTTCATTGGGAGACAATTTAACAGTCTACAGTCAGGAATAATCTATATCCATTTCCTCACAATCATCAGTCCTATGGTCAAAAACTATCAAGACTGATTTCTTGACGTGGCACCTATTTTATAGTCAAGACGCATTTTTCAGGGAAACATTCTTGCTTACAAAGTGCATATAAGGCTGTTTCAGTAAAACAGGTTGTTCTCAATTAGCATGCAGGCTAATACATTCTGCAGAAATTTCAGGCAAAGCATCTGCGCTCTGTGCTAAGCAGTTTTCTTACTTGTTTCTTCTCCCTTCAGGTATTGAACAGTTTTCTGTCCAGAAATTTGGCATAACTTTGCCCATTTTATTGGCCTGGCCTATTGCTTTTCTCACCAGGGCTTGAGAGACACTTGCATTGTTGAACATTTGACAGCAACGTCATCATTACACTTTTATATACCTCCCCTTCATGCATGTCAGGTTTGAAACACACAGACCTTTTTAACATTTTGTATCTTGGAAATAAAAAGGGGTCTGACCCCTCACATGTCCTTTCCACAATGTCTTTACTACACAAAGAAAGCTCAGGAAGATCTAAGACATCGACAAAGAAGGGTGTTTTAATCCAAACAGGTCTGCTAAGAACTGTCTCACTGTTATTACTAGAGGAAAGCTTTCTCTGGAGAATGTAATCTTGAGAGATTACATCTGCACATGTTGTCACTAATGGGGCATCCATTTGCCTTAGCATTATTTTCATTGATGCTTCATTCACTTCCTCCCTCTGTTCTTTGTTTATTGTCAAATATTCATTTCACTTTGCTATTCCTCTCTTCATTTCTTAGTGGGATGCTGTCAACTTCTTTCTCATCCAGTCTTAACATGAAGTTTGAAAAGAGTCTGGCATCACTTACATATGATTTTTTTTTTTTTTCACCAGTTCCTGCTTCTCTCCCTTATCCTTCCAACACCGAGATGGCATTTTCATTAACTTTTTTTTTTTTTTTCCCCCTGTAGATCTAGCTACCTGTATTATAAGAGGTGATAATAAACACAATAAGATAATTTTAATTTTGAAGTGTCAATGTGTTTCTACCTATTCATTCTGCTGCAAAATCTCACCTCAATGGAAAGAGGGTGGAAAGTTAAGAATTGAGATCTAATTCTACAGATGTCTTCACAAAGGCTGGAACACCCTATATATGTGTGTGTGCAAAATGCATTTCAATACATGCACACACTCACACACACATATATGTGTATGTATATTCCAAGACGTAGGAATAAAAACGTATATTTATAAGTATATACAAAAATATATAATATATATGAGTAATGCATTGTTTATATGTTAATATGTGTACCATATATAATCAATTATAATTAGAATGGAGTAGAATAGACTAGACAAAGCTAGAACACGAGAGAACAAGAGTACAATGAATTAAAAGGTTTTATGACATGGTAACTATCACTTCATCAAATTTATATTCTGTCTCTATATGTTCAGACTAGAAATCATGGATCATGTAAGTGGCATAGGGGGAATATTTACGTTGTATAACTTTATAGTTTAAGCTTAAAAGTCAGCTAGCAGGTCACTCATGATCCTGTGTGAAGACAGATGTCTCCACCAAAGACAAACTGGACTAAAAGGCTGATGAGAATGCTCTGCAGTAATCTGTGGTGTGGCTATTCACTCTCCATAAATTCTGCTAAAAATTATGCCCTGCATACTTGTGGCTAAAATCAAGGACTTGAAGATTTCTCACTTGACTTTGTCCCTTTTGCTTACTGTATGTAAGTTGAAACAGTAAGTTTTGAAAGTCCACTCTTGGCAAAGAAAGGACAAACAGTAGTCTTACTTTGGATTTGCTAGTCCAGGTGAACGTTTCTCTTTTTGTCATTTAAACTCCAGTCTTCAGGCCAAGCAACCTAGTTGAACTTAATCTACTCACTGCATTGTCTGTGACATGAATAATTAGGTTATGTAATTGTAACTTTTTTTTTCTTATTATAGATGTGTGAAGTGGGATCCTGCGCAGCCATTACCCAGATACAGTGAAAGCTCTTACCAATCAGCATTTTTTTAACAGCCATTTTACCACTTACTATTTGGTTTGTAACCCAGATGAATTAACAGCTATTAAAAGAAAAAGAGGGGGAAAAAAAAAAAAAAAAAAGAGCTCTTAATTTTAAAAATTCTTACTGGAGAAATGAAACATGGTCATTGGACACAATGAGTTCTCACTGATATATTTAGCTGCTTCACTCCTGTTAGTAATAACTCATTCAGTAGCAGTTCTAAAGACATGTAGGGGACAGCTCACTGAGCAGGATCTTTTTTTCCCTGAGCAAAGCTGACAATATGTCCTTGAGATATTAAGAGTGACAGAATTCAGTGGGGCACCTGTTAAGGCAGACACCAGTTCACAGTCTGGAGCAGGTTTTCACATACTATTATGTAGCAGAAGATTAGCACCCCATGTGAAATCACTTCCAGCCATCCAGTCTAAAATAAATATAAGGTTGTATTCAGTTTGCAGAGGTGTGTGCTGACCTACTTCTTCTGTCAGAAAATATAACGTGGTTACTTGCATTTAATGAGGTTGGGAAAATATAACAATAGTGTGTTGATCTGGAAGATATTTCACATTTTATT
The DNA here is from genome assembly GCF_000747805.2 of Chaetura pelagica. NCBI lineage: Eukaryota > Metazoa > Chordata > Aves > Apodiformes > Apodidae > Chaetura > Chaetura pelagica. The sequence continues at coordinate 954,821 of NW_009953507.1, read as the reverse complement.
TATGAAGTACCATTTAAGTTTTAAAATACATACTCCATTATTTTTACATTGTTTACATTATTTTAAGAGCACACAAAAAAAGAAAGAATATAGTTGAAAACATTAAAATCTCAAATGAAGAAGTCATTAGAAATGAGTGGGCTATGTTCGATGAAGTCATTACCACAACATCCTGCAAGATACAAAAAGCAGACTAGCAGTAATTGCAGTCTTGCAGGAAAAATCAATAAGCGTTTCTCATGCCTTTCTGATCAAGATTGTTGCATGATATTAACAACCTGTGAAACAGTAGGATGTCCATTTAAACTTACATGGAAGGATGTAATGTTTATCAACACAGCCTTATTCTCTGTATTTGCAAACCCCTTTAATCTCCCTCTATGATAGTCTCTGTGGTGGAATCCTGGAGGAAGAACATTACTGTCATGCTCATATGAACTGTATGCTGAAAAGGAAAGAGAATGAAGTCATAATGCATTAAAGCAGTCAAAAGTAAAAAGAAAATATTAAATTTAAGGTTTAAGTGGTATGTGTAACACAGTGGAATTTAATTCTTCTTTCCTTCCATTGTGTAGATGAAGAATTAACCCTCTAGCTTCACTGAAGCAACACCACATGAATCTCTGCAGTGTGAGAATCAAGTCAGCAACTCCTTGTGCATTATGGCAAATAACTAAAAATAAATAAATAAAAAAAAATAATTTAGAATAGCACTTTTACTGCATTGTGGCCTTTCAGAACTGTCTTTCAGCTCCCAAAACATTAATGCCCCAGGGTATAGGAATGATACTTGCCATCTCTTTACCTGGAGAATTAGCTACTTTTTTAATGGGAAACTGAGTTGATTTCCTTTTTCTATCTCTTCATATCTTGCATGACAATATAGAATATTGTTTACTTGCAGTTCAGCTGATCTCAATTACTAAGTGAGTATATTGCAAAAATACATTTAGGTATAGGGTGTTTTGACAAATGTAGTTTCAAGTCCCCAAATCTCTGTTTCAACTCAGCACACATGAAAAAGCTTGAATCATATACTTAAGCTTGTAACTTCTGCATAAGCCACATAAAACTGGAATTAACTTTAAGAAAATTACTTAACTTTTCTTGTCAGTCAGAACTTTTTCCTTCACTGAGCCTTCCCCTTTGCCTCCATGCTTACATCAACTGTCTGGAAAGGATCAGACAAGTATTTCACTATGCTACAATTGGGAAAACTTTAGTCCACAGGTCAATTTGAAGAGCACAGTAATATGAAGAAATAAGTGGAATTGCTAACTGCAATAATTAATAGAAATTACAGTATGGCAGTAGAACTTACTAGGGATTATTTAAGTTTCAGGGTAATGAAAACACGGTAAAATGCTATGAATAAATGAGTTAATGGCTTGTTGTGTCATGTTTACCTCAGATTAGTTCTGAGGCAAAAAACAGTTTTTAGCACTCTGGTTAAACTCTAAAAAATGAGAAATTATGTCTCATAAGTACTTATATTTCAAATATTAAAATAAATTCACAACGAAGATTCTAACATATCCAGTGAAAATAGCTCCCTAAAGAAAGTATGGTCCAATTTAGTCAAAGTTAAACATATGCTTAATTTAGCTAATTTGCTTAAATATTTCACTAGATATCAGATGTTTTCTAAAACAAGTCCTAAGGAAAGAAAATTAGGTTTGTTAATGCTACTCTCATCTGATTATCTCTCAGTAGATTTTACTTCAGTAATTAAGTTCAACCACAGTATTCGTATCTGAACTTAAGAAAAAGTGAATCTGGACACCTTATTGTGGATAACCTGCAGTGAAACATAACCTTGTCTTTTTAACCCACTGCATGAAGCTATCGCAAGAACAAATTAAAACAGTGGCTAAATTCTACATGCTGTCTACAGTGTGCTACTAACTTGCTTAGCCATAAATGCCTCCAAAATCTCAATTTCTTCATATAAAATATTCAGCAGCACTAAATTAAACAGTCCTCTTCCTTATTGTTGCATTAAATTACATATGTACCATAAAATAGGCCTGCTCTGGATGGGATTCCTAATTTAATTATGGGATTGTCATTCAACTCTATCTCTGGAAATAGATATCTACCAACATTTATGAGCGTGATTTTAATACCTGCTAAGTATCTGCACCTCCTACTGATTTAATTAGTAATTGTGGGTGCCCACCATGTCTACACGTTCAAATGATAAGAACCTGAACGGATTAGAAACATTTGCCTCACAGCTCACAAATTGCAATTTGTTATTATACCACTCAGAGATCTCCAAACCCAGCAATTTGTGAAAGCAACACACCATTATGGCCATCAGCTATCTGAATCCTCACACGTAGCCTGGCTACTATGACACACTTATCAAACAAGTCATTATGCCAACTACAGTGCATTTGTAAAGGTGCAGATTTTCAGGCCAGAAGAGATTATTCTAATAAAATAATTTGACCACTTATGTAATACAGAGGATACATTTATCCAGAAATTTCTGCATCAGATTCAAATCTTTGTTTAAGCTCAAGACTACACTTCTGGAAAGAAGTCTAGTAGAACTTGATTGTTAAAAATACCATCTTTTGGCATGCCCTCTCTAAATGCATTCTGACCTATCTTCATGTCTACGTCAATATTTATAAGTCAGTCATTGCATTGTCTCTGCTTTCCTATTACATATTGCTTCATTTACTTACAGGCATCATTTAATTATTCCATATATAATGCACAACCCAGTGCTGATGGCACTCAAGGATACACCCATTTTATTACCTACTCTACATTTTCAAGTCAGTTTTCCTTTGTAATTCAGTGCTGCTGCATTTGCAAAACCCAATAATCTTCCCTTTCAGCTTTCCACAAATTTGTTTGTATGTTTCAGGTAGATAAGCAGTCATCACTAATAAACAACATCTTCACTTATAGTAAATATTTCCTGCCAATTCTGTAAGCCAATCAATTCACTCTACAGAAGTGATAGATACTAAATTCTCCATGTAATCAAACTTACATAATAAATGCACTTGCTTTAAGCTTGTGTGTCCTTTTTTTGGCATAGCATAGGTGACTGGATTAGCTTTACCTGTAAAAACCAGCTAAATTAAGTGTGGCAATAAGAAAAATGTTTATACTTCAATGCATTTGTTGACAAGGCAATCTCTTGTCTGATTTATGCTAGACATCATTCTCTGTGCCACAAGGAGAAAAACAGATAATAAAATTTCTTCCTCAAAGCCAAAATCATACAGATAAGGAATCAGTAAAAATTCAGTGACAATATACCTAAGGATGAAGTTACATACTTTCAGTAAATACACGGGAAGTCTAGCAGTTAGGTTATGGCTCAAAATCTAAAAAGATGTTTATGCTGTGCATAGGTGTGCATTGTGTGTTGGAAACAGCACTTGTCTCCCTAAATCCTGTATGTGCATTTTTCACATCTCTCTACTAATCATTAAAATTAGCTACTGGCTGCACTGCACTAAGGCTATCAGCTAAGTTTACAAACTTGTTTGCCACATTTTTCTACATCCTGTATCAGGGTGTAAACTTAGGTGTAGACTTAGGAACTCTTTCCAGCTCCTGAATTTTTGGGCTTGACATGGATATCTCTTATCTCCATGCTGGGGGCAAAACTCTGGGACACATTCTTGCTTTTTATCTCAGCAAACTTCTGATTTGCATAGACATAAAACCTAAATGTATGGTTTGGTGAACATGCCCCTCCACCAACCAAAAAAAATTTATGCACTCTGGTTGTCTCCCAGAGTCAATGAAATTAAGAGAACTGTTAGCAGCCATATAATCCCTATTGATTCAACTGTTCATAGGTCAGGTCAGAACAGACCTCAGGAGGTCTCTAGTTCAACCTCCTGCTCAGAGCAGAGTGAGCTGCAAGGCCAAACAGGGCTTTAGTCAATTTGGTCTTCAAAATCAAAGAGCAAGAAGGTTGCATATGCTCCTTGGGCATGTTGTCATGAAACTTTCTTCTTGTATTTGATAATACTCCTGTTGCTTCAGCTAACGCCTGTTGTGTCTTGTTGTCCCACACTCCACTGTGCAGGGCCTGGCTCCATTTGGTGCTGGAGGGCTGCTGTTTTCTCCCCATGAAGCAAGCCCATCTTCCTCAGCCTCTCCTGACATATATGCAGATACCAACCAACATGGTGATCTGGTGTCTTCTCTATTGGAAGGCCTCAGGTGGGCAGACATCCCATACCCAAGAAATAACCCAGTGAGTGCTGAGTACAAGGAGGTAATCACTTCCCTGATTTACAAGCCATACCACAGAATGGTATGGGATCTGGGATACCATTGACCATCTTCCTGCCAGGGGATTCTGCTATCCTATGTTCAATTCAATATCTGCCAGGATCTCTAGGGGCTCTTCTGCAGAGCTGTCCCCTGTCCCTGTCTGTATCTTCGCAAGGGAATCTTCCTTGCGAAAGAGGTGGAGGGATTTGCATTTATCCTTGAATTTCAGAAGGCTTCTCTGAGCCCATTCCTCCAGCAGTCCAAAGCCCCTCTGGATGGCAGCCATGCCCTTGGATGTATTCAAAGCTCCCCTCAATCTAATGTCATCTTCAAACCTGACAGGATTACATTCCATCCAATTCATCACTCTCATCAGGTGATTTAATAGGTGTGTAAAAGAATGAGACTGAGAGAGAACATGTCCATCTTTCTGATTCCTTCTGTTCAGTTGTCACAAGCATTGATACAGATTCATGATAGAAAATAGCTGTATTGACAGCTGGAAGTACAATGTTGGCATATGCAAAAGGAGAATACCCTTTTCCCATTTTTTCTGCCTTTCAGAGACTTATCACAGCTGGTAAGAAGTTTGACATTACTTTGAGAAAATAAAAGAATGATCAAGTTGTTCAGCATGACTTCTTTGAATCTAATATCCACACAATCAAGATTACTTGTTGCTTCACACATCACTACCTTTGCATATATATTCAGCTGACTGAACCATATACTTTTACTGTTTTCCTTAATTCAAGCATCATGCCTTTACTAGACTTTGCTCTGTGCTAAACGAGTAGTTTTCCTTTCCAAAATTAGGCAGCTGATGTCTAGGGTGGTACCATTGTTTTCTCTTGACTTGGGTATTCTGTTAATGGATTTAAAGAATAAATTGCTGATTCTGTGTGTGTGACCAGAAAAATAAATACAAATCTCATTGTTTTTATTAGTTCCAAAGTAATTTACATATGCATCCAAAATTTGGGAGCGTTCATGATAATCAGTATAAATTCACTTAGGACAGGTTGTTGCAAATCAATATTTTAGATAGGTCTGATCATAAACTCCTATGAGTTGACCCGCATACAGTTAGTAGCATCACCTGTGCACATTAAGTCAATCTTGACTGAATCCACAGGGTTGACAATGTTACCACAGCCTTTAAAACTATGTACAGAATCTTGCACATCTCTTTAAAATTTATTGTAGCTGTTGTGACAGTCACTATTGGGACATGTTCCACGTGCTTTTGGGTCTGATGATACCTCTGTTGAAACATTTATCTGGAAATTGTTCACAAGAAAATTTAGGACATTTTGAGTCTGATAGCTGAAAAAAATATATTTTACATACTTGATCAATTTCTATGGTCCAAAAGAAACAGGAAAAAAAAGTAAGTTCACCATCAGCCTCTTCATTCTGCAAAACATTTCAGTACTTCCTGCACGAGTTGTCCTGCCGAAGTGTGGAACATGCTAAGTGCTAAGGGTTTGATATAGTAATGAGAACTGAGAAAAAAAAGACAGTTTGAAAATATCCCAATGAAGGAAACAAAACTCTCTTGTTAGTATGCAAGGCCATAAAAAGGGGGTGAATCTAAATCATCTTCCTATATCAGCAAAGGACAAAGATTTTTAGAAGCTATGAAATGTGTGGTGCAAGGAAGACCAAGCTCAGAGCACTTCACAGATTCAGTGTTCACCTCATGCTGACAAAGACATATATTGGAGTAAGGGCTGCCAAGGTGGTGACAGCATTACAACCTGTTGCTATCATTCTATGCCTGTAACAACTTCATGAAACATACTTGATCAGTATTCAGACTACCTGGCACACATCTTTTGCCTGATCCTTTCAAAAATCTCTAACAATTTATATATCAATACGTTTCTCAAAATGAGACACAAGTGTCACCTAAATACCGTGTTGCATTGTCACACACAGGGTAATTGCATGTCTTTCCCAAAACTGCATGTAAAATAAAAAGTGCCTTAGTCAACACTTTCTTGCAGCTGAACATTAGTATAAGCAATTTGTATTACAGGAGCAGGTGGAGGTTAAATCAAGTAGGTGCTGCATTGTGCTGGAACCCATAAAGCAGAGTAAAACACAGCTCTTGCTCTAAAGAGTTTACTGTCTAAAAGACAATATGTAACTAGTACAGGTGACCAATAGGTGATAGAATGAAGAAAGTAAACACAGGTATTCAGTATAGATGAAAAACTTGAATTTTCTGTATTTTTTTTCTTATAGTTTCTTTAATCATGGTTTTATGATTTAAAAGTGGCTTAAACTGAGGGTAAAAAAAAGCCCCAAACAACCAAAACAAACAAAAAACCCAGCAACAACAGATAATAGATTTCTTTCTTTCTTTTTTCTTTCTTTTTTTCCCATAATTAATCCTTAGTAAGAAAAGTATTTTTAGACAATTAGTCTTTATCATACCAAGTTAGAAATCAAAAGGGGCATGTATTTGCTGTGTCTTATCACAGTAAGACACTGGAACAGGTAACCCAGGGAAGCTGTGGATGCCTCATCCCTGGAAGTGTTCAAGATCAGGTTGGATGGGGCTTTGAGCAACCTGGCCTACTGGGAGGTGTCCCTGCCCATGCATGGGAGTTGGTACTAGATGATCTTTAAGGCCTCTTCCAACCCAAAACGTTCTGTGATTCTGTGATTCTGTGATCTCTAAAAGTGGAAGAATTGGCAATTTTAACATTGCTATATCTACATATTAGAATGACTCATATGACACTTAACAAAATGCAATTAGAATTTCTTTGCAGATTTTTTAAAAAATCTGCAAGTCAATTAAGCAATAAGATATGGATTAATCTAAATTATACAGCAAATAGAATGTTCATTGGTCATAATGACTTCAATAATGAGTGAACTATAATTCGAGGTCCATGTAGAGCAAAGGTTGGAATACTACACAGTTCATATTCTAGAATACTGCTGTCATATTAGGAGTCTTGTCTTCTTTTCCTCCAAATCTTCCCAATACAGCAGATAATTCAAAAGATGACTTGATTACACTTGAATTATCAGTACTAATTTAAACAAAAAGTCTTTTTAGAAAACTTTTCCATTTAATTTCATTTTAAAGCTAGAATTGCTAATACTTTTTAAACTGGATCACAAACACTCTTACTTATTCTGTATGTAGCATACTGTCTTGGCTTGATGGAAAGACATGCAGGGAGATTAAATGGTGGAAGGTAGAATCACTTATATGTTCATTTCTTCTGCATTGTTAAACTTTATTCAAGTTCTTGGATAGAACATGGATTGGATCTCTTTAAGTCAATTCTCCCATTCTTGCACCTAATTTAAATGGTCAATGACTGCAGGCTTAAATGCTGGTTAACCCTCAATGTTAGTACATATATTTTTTAAAAATAAAGTTACCAAGTTCACTTTGTAAGAAGGGGTGTTAACTAGAAATCTGCCTATCCAAACTGTTGTTTCATGTGCTGTAGATGTTACATTTGTAGTGTAGAAGGTCATTACTAAAATTGGAAAGTGAGCCGAATGTCCCACTGTTTTATCTTTACTGTTAAGCAGGTTTTACTGGATAGAAACTTCAGAGACAGAGGACATTAATAGGTACAGCTGTATCTATGTAAAACATGATTACAGTATACCAATATGAAGAATATTAGCTTTGAAAGTTTTGAATACATTGATTATAAAAAGGATAAATATATCCTATTTCCATTTTAATCACATTGTCATTTCACAACTTGCCATGAACAAGGGCAGCATGTTCGCAAACCTGCTTTCAGAGAAAAACATAGCAGACATTAAATCTTCGTAACTTCTAGTTCTCTTCGTCAGCAATTGAGTGACCCATTCGTTATTTAAGCCAGTAGAACTGAATTATATTGGCACAAATATACCAGCAAGAACACCAAAGACTGCTTTATCTCCTTCCCTGCTACCTGTAACTAAACAAATAAACACTGTAGAAAGCTTATGGGATTTCTGAATGGTACTCATCCTATATAGTTTTCTATGCCTGTGACAGAGATTATTAAATGTAAGTCATTAGCTCTCATACTCAAACAAGTGAAAAGGGACTGGCATTTTGCAGATATTCTTAGATGTCTGCTTCTGATGAATCTGCTTGTGATGTCTGAATGCAGGCTGAGATGCAACTCACATGCTATAGCTCTTTTTCACCCTGCTTGGGTGCAAAAGACAATGAAAAATTTTGCAAGTAAATTAAATCTAGTATTATTCACTAAACATAAAGGAGAATAGGAGTTCCCAGTCACATACTTAGGAATAATAAACACTATTGCAGCAATGGGAATATCCTCACACTGTGTCAGTGAACCTCACAGCTTCAAGATGCTGAAAAATCTTTCAGCATTTCTGATACAAAATTTGTTTTCTGTTGCCCATATAGTTTTTGTTCTTCAACCATTATCTGGGTGACTAAAACATGTCTGAGCAAAACTGAAAAACTAGAAGACAAGCTAACAAGAATAATTTTTTTTAAAAATCAGATTTATTTCTCTAAGTATAGCCTTGTGACAGTAAAATTCCTCTTAGTGTAGGAACTGGACATTATATAAAGATTAACACTAACTTAATTGAAGCTTGACTGTGCTGGATCAGATATGACCTTCACCTATAACAGGTCTTAAATATGTTTGATTTTAAGTAAGAAAATATTATTCTCGACTTTAAGGACACAATTTACATCCTTAAACAAGTTCACAAATGCTTTGTAGATTTGGGTCCAAGCGTTCAGAGCACAGAATATAAAGGATAAAACCAGCGAAAACTTTGTTACTTTTCCATAAACTTAACCTCTGCTCTATCAGCTGCTTAGGTCATGGAATGATCAATAACTATTTAAAGTTTTACCCAGTTTAATCATTACTTAGAAACAAGTTGCAGATTAAGTGAAATGCTGGCCTGAGGTATGTGCCTGCACTTTTCACACAGCTAGAGATAAACCTTTAACAGTGACATTTAAATTAGAGGACCTAAGTTGAGAATAAACAGTTCTGCAAGTGGAAAGCTTTTTCTAACACTTCCTACCCCTCCTCATGTACAACAACAGTAAAGCTTATCTTATAAGCTTATCATATAGCTTATTTTTTCTGCTTAGGAGACCTTTACACAACTATTAACAGGTTCGTCTAATGTAAATGGCCAAGTTAAATTTTCTTTTAAAACTTCTTTACAGCAAATTCCATTCAAAAGCTTTCCATTATCATTGTGATGTCAGAAGTTCTATTTTATTTTCTTCTCATGTTCACCCTTAAGAATAAAATTTCCTATTAACATCTCATGTATAAAGAATTTTTTAATTCTATCCCACTTAGGACTTTTTACTATTCAGAATTGTGATTTCCTGGCTTTTGCTGTCTTTCTTGCTTATGATTTTCTTAAATTCTTTGGAAGACAGAAAATAACGTCAATTAAAATCTATATTGTGAATATCTGTATGATGTGATATTACAGTCTTCTACAGAATTTCCAACAAGCAGGACTCAGAAATCTTAGAAAAATTTCTCATGGACAAAATTATGTTAGTTGATGACATGACATGAACCTGTTCTAAAGAGAATGATTTATTCACAGCAATCTTTGATTTCTGATTTAGTGCCAGTCTTCAGGATGTTGTAGCTGGGCTTCCTTTGCATTTATTTTCAATTTGCCTGATAAGAAAGGAAATGTATCAAGTAAAACTGAGAAGACCAAAGAAAAAACTATACCTCAGTCTCAGGATCTTCTATGATAGTTTACACATTTATTATTTGGTCTGCCCTGCATTCTTCAAGTACAGTGATCTAAATGCTAAAATGGATGAGACACTAACTAATGGAATCAAGTGCTTTGTGATTCCTAGGATTTGGCCACTATTAAAATAAATAGCAAATAGTCTCAACTATAAATCTCTTTAGGGATGATCTTCCCTCATCAGTACAGCCTGAAGTGAACAATTGTTTGAAAAAAATGGACAGATCAGCTTTGAAGGAGTTGGGATGAGCCCTAGTAGATTCAGAGAGAGATGTGAAAATAAAAATTGACACTGCCAGGGACACTGCAATTATTTTATTCATGGAACATCTGGGACTGTATGTCTAGTGCAGCAGCAAGAACAAGAAATGTTAATTGAGTGATCAGTCACGGCTTCCTCTGAGTCATGCTAAACAAAGACATTGTGGGATAGTAGCAAAGGCTTCTGCAGGTCAGTTGAGAACTTTGAGGCAGGCTTATTTTCTTCCTTTTCAAAGATTATCTAAGCTTGGAGGTGATTTTAATGTCTTAATCTAAATAGACGGACCAAAGTAAAGAATTTTAAAGAAATGAAACAGTGAAACTCGGTGAAGAATGCTCCCAGAATTTGTTTTCTTCCATTTTCTTATATGGCTTTTACTACAGCTCAAGATAATAGTTGTCCCTATTTTTTTTTTTTTTTTTAATTGTAACTGTGGATAAATCTAGAAAATATACAGGCATTGGGTAAGCAGTCAGTATTGTTGAAAATTCTCTCATTATACCCATGGAGTTTTTCATGGTGTTTTCAATAGGAAGAGGTATTGAATGACTTTTAATACTCTTTCCTCTATGATTTACACAATGCAGATAGTTTCATCCTGAAATAATTTTTTAACTTTGTGGTGTTTGACATTTTCTGATTTTAGCGGAAAACTCAACTCTCTTTCCTGTTTAAAAGAAAAATGCTGAAGTAACTTTTCTCTGATCTTGTTAACAGTTGCTATACAGCATAAGTACACTATCTCTTCTTAAAAGCAGAGTGATTACAGTTTGTATCACCCAGCAGGTAAGAGTTCAGATTCAAATATGAAGTCTGTTTGATCTGAAGTAGACTGAACCAGAAGTTCCTGTCTCAAATGAATTTTAACTAACAGTGTCTAAAAGTTCTGACACAAAGTTTTATAAACTCTTGTTATGGGCACAAAAATTTCAGCGAAAAAAAAGTGATTATAAGATTTTCCTGAATAATTTTTATTGAGCATGGAAAAAATTGAGTAGGACAATTTTACAAGCCAGAATATCCTGTAATTTTTAGACCACTAATAGAAGCTGCTCCCTTTGCAAAGCAAGATTTTCATTTTTCTCAAGCAAAGGGTCAAGCAAACATGGGTTTTGAACTTTGCTTTCCAAAATAAGATTTCTACACATCTTTTTACAAATACTGACAAGAATTCAGATAAAATCATGGGTTAGAAATCTTAAATTTGATTCTTAGATCTGATCTTATAATGGCAGCTAGCAGCATAAAATGTTCAAGTGGACTCATATTTAAGTCTCAGTTTCTCAGTTTGTAAAACTGAGATAATAATATCAGCCTTCCTTGTAGAGTGTGTTGAGATTACTGCATGAACACATTAGTTTGCTGCTGGTTTCATTTTAGTTTGTGGGTTTTTTTTAACACCCTATATTTCTGCCAGTTTTATCAACCCTTATATATTATTTGGAGGTGTCCTACACTTCAACTGTTTTAATGCAAACTGTGTTAGCCTGCCTTGCCTAGTTCAAAGGATCATACATTTCCTCCACAAAATACCAGATACTTGAAACTGAAGAAAACAAAAGGAAAAACTGACATGAATAAACTCCTTCTGCCCAGCAATCTAGCTAAAGCTTTTTGCTTAAACTTTGCATTCTATTTATTTATTTAGTGTTGTCCAGGAGGAACCCCCAGGCACAAAAGCATAAGTAAAGCCCACTCAAGAAGCACAGATTTCTCATGTTTTCTTCCACTGGTTCATTTGCCATCATGTCACATACTCATCCAGATGGTTATAGACATTCTGCCATGATTTCCTTCTCCTTAGAGGCCTTGATAACTGACACCGTAAAGAATGCTCTAAAACCCACAAGATTACAATGCCTGCACTTACACCCAAGGGACTAAAGATACTGTTTTGATATCTCTGTCTCCATAAGCAAGTATAGCAAATGGCAGCTTAAAATTCTATGTGTTAATGGTGCCTTAGAAATATAATAGAAATGCATCTTGAAGTACCTTCTGCCTTCAGTATACACACACACGACATTCACTGTCATTAATATATCTATATGTCTATATGTCTAATATGTCTATTATATAGACTATGTGTACAGCATTGCAATTGTCCTTATCCAAATATTTCTAGGCCACAGTGTATGAAGTGCCATAGTCTGGGACTATGGTAGTTTGCATTTGGCTTCTCTGTCATGGAACTTAAGTGTGTTTGGTGACACTACAACCGTTTATTTCATGCCTAATCACTTTGATACAAGAGAACAGTTGTAGTTTCATTTTAACACAGTAGTATAGATATAATCTCAGAATCTCTCACATTTCTGTAGGAATTTACTTAAGTGTCATAAAGAGTGTGGTTTTTGCAAGACTAGAGCCAAAACTGCTCAAATATTTGTAAAAATTATACTTAACAAATAGTCCAGTTAGTGCTTGTTGTTACTCTACAAATACATTGATTAATTAATATTATTTAAGTAGGTTCATTTGCATATGAATGAAACTATTTTAAATTCAATACAGAAAATTAGACTTCACTGAATAATATATCTAGTGCAAAAAATGTCCATCCAGCCCACATGACAACCATTTCACATGTTTCAGGACTTCATCCAGGGGCCAATACTGCTATGAACTGGAAAATGTCCCTTCACAGGTAATCAGCTGAGTTCCCTTATCAGACTTAATTTGCTTTTTGTAGCAATTTGTCTGTCTTACAGTTGTAATAAGGTGATGGCTTACATTTATTAGGCAGAAAGTTTAAGAACAAGTTATCAGGAATTAGTTGAACTTAGTCTGAGGTCAACAGCTTTCTGTTACTTTTCCCAGAGTTTATATTTGTTCATCTCTTGACATAGTTCGACCAAGTGTATCACAGCTTTAATGCCCACCACTGTGCAATGTAATAAAGTGATATTTGACATAAAAATTGTATAATGTTTTTTGTGTCCAGCATAGATTATCCAAAAAGAAAAAAAAAATTAAAAAAAATTTAAAAAATAAACTGTACGGTTTGATCTGTGTTAGCAAAAATTAATAGATATGATCATTTACAATCCTAGTACTAAACACAAAACAGTAACAGCTCATATTTTTTATTATTATTGACTACTTATGTTACAATTCAACCAAGATGCTTATCAGAATAAGAATCATACTTTATAAGCCATAATATAAATGCTTCTTCAAGAACTTGCTGGTTGGTTCAACCTAAGACTGCTTCATCTTTTCATAGAATCTGGTGCTCTGAATGATATTTTTTAATTGTTTCAATGGCTTCCTATGAATATTTGCCTGAAATCTAGAGAATATTGGATGGAAGGGAATAATGTGTTTCATAGGACTTCTCAGTGAATTGGAATCTTAGGTTATTTCTATGGTTATTTTCCCTTCATGTAAGTATATAATTATTTTTTTTTTATAGCAGAATTTATCTTTATCTACTGTAAATCAATGTGTTTTATCAGCTTTTCTTAAATATGGGTATGCTATGTTTTTCTTCCTAGGGATGAAATAGTCCATTAATGTCTGGATTTGGATTCAAGTTACCTAAACAAATTAAGATTGTGGTTTCTAGCAAAGTATTTGGAATATCCCTGACCAGTACACATTGTGTTACCAACTGGCATACATTTCCTCAAGAAGTCCATGATTTTGGTAGATGCTCAAATCATCCTGTTCTTGCCTTTACAGATTCTACTCATCTTGCATGTTATCTTTCTCAAGCCACTCTTTGGTATTAATAGTATTTCTATGGCTTTTATAGTATTTCTCTTCATGGTACAACCCACAGTCTAAGGCTCCCCAGAGCTCTCATTCACAGTCTACATCTTGGAAGGAAAAATCTGTCCTATATAGATACTGAACACAGGTCTCACTGTCATAGAGTTGTAGAATCCTAGAATGTATTGGGTTGGAAGGAACCTCTAAAGGTCATCTAGTCCAACCTTCCTACAATCAGCAGAGACATCCCCAACTAGATCAGCTTGCTCAGAGCCTCATGAAGTCTGACCTTGAATGTCTCCAGGGATACGAGACCTCCACCATCTCTCTAGGCAATCTGCTCCAGTGATCCACCACCCTCATTATACTCAGCTGAGAATATTGGTGTCTCAAATATGATAAAACTTGCAATAAAACCAGATTACCCGTAAACTGGAGCTATTCAGTTAGAAAAATGTTTAAAAAAGAATAGGTAGGGGCATAATTTTAAAGCATTTTCATTGCAGTGAAAAAGGAAATAAAAAGTATTTCCACACTTGTAATGGTTTAGAGTTTTATTTCCATAATACAATCATAATTTCATCTCCTGGCTCAAGATGCAGTGGGCCAGACTTTTCAGTGGTGCAAATTGATGTAGCTACTGTAAAGATATATTTTGTTCAATTAGGCTGCAAGAAATGGCTGAGGAAAAACAATCAATTAGGCAAAAGAAGTAAAAATAAACCAATCTTTTAATGACATTTGTTCATTTACTTATATTTAATCTCTGCAAGTGTAGATTAAAAGACAGGCAACAACAACGAAGTTTGACATATGGCATTTATAACCATATACTGAGTATATTTCACAATCTGTTGAGTACATTTAAAAATATTTGGAAGCCATCCAAGCTCTTATAAAAATTGATATATCTCTCATTGGCATTTTGAAGATGTCAGACATTTTTATATAGGGTAATAGAAAGTAATCTGCCAAGGGAAATAGTTAGTGCACTGTTGTGTGTCAGAACAAATATGATTAACATTGTGCCAGATGTGTGTCCTTATGAACTCCCATGAGGTACTGGAGAAATAGACTTTGTAGTCAATTATTGAAATTGGAAGTACTCTGTATCTCAGACTTGTATGCACCAACAGTAACTTTCACATAAGACTACCAGAAAAACTGCTTGTGCATTCTTGTGTGAATAGCATTAATAAGCAGATATATACACATTATTATCCATGCTTTTTTCTTGTTTGTTGAATGCCATTTTTTCCAAGAGAAATTAACATGCTCTAGTGCTTCTACATAATAAACAGACATTTACCTAAAAGTCAAAGACAGCAGAAAAAAATAATAATTGCTGACACAGATATTTATCCCTTTGTGTTTATGAAAGATCTAGGAGGGACGTAATGAACCTCAAAAGTAGTGCAGGGAAAAAAGGGGTATGGAGTTGTAAAAAGAAGTATTTTCTACTGATACATTTTAATTTTGTCTCTCCATCTTGGGTTATTCCACACAGCTCTTGCCTATTTTCAAGTAGAGAGTGATAGGATCAATATATTTTTATATTTTCGCTGTTATTCTTCTCTAAAATATCAACTGCAGAGATTTTGTCTGATGACTAATTACTTTTAATATGAATTAGTGAGATTCAGATTGATTCATAATTTGTGCAAGAGAAAGTGTTTTAGTAATGTCAACTGAATTTTGAAGAAATGTCTAGTTTCAGAATCCTTTCTCTGAGGACTTTTTTTCTTTTAGATAAACATGAAAACTATCCACCTATCCATAAGCATGAAGGTGATAAGGGCTATGTCGCAGGCTAATGGTTCATTCAGGATACTTCTAAACAGTACAATATGAGCAGACAGGAGCCTGTCTGCTTATGACAGTTCCAAGATAGCAGGATATAAGCCATGTGATGGCATTACAGCAGTGTCAAGTTTGAACAAGTACGTGCTGCTGGGAAGAAAGACTAGTAGTTCAAATGCCTTGACATGATGACTGAAGTTTCTCTGGTTTTAGTAATTTCAGAATTGGCAGAGGAAAGAGCTCACTTTTTCTTCGATAGTCTGTGTCTCTGAAATAACTTTATATGAGATAAAGATGTGTCTACATGAGCTATTTTCATTTCAGAATCTAGAGGATTTGCAAAAATCCCCTTAAATATAAAGTCTGAACAACCTCATATTGAACTATATTAAAGAAGCAACACACATTGTCTGCTGATTAGCATACTATCCATCCATCACTTCAGTGCCTAAGATTTGACAGGACATGCTGGTAGTATCTACCATGACTTCCCAACCAAGTGTTTGTTTGTCTGACACCTGGACATCACACCTGTTCTAACACATGCAGGAAAGGCTTGTCTCTCATGTAGCTACAATCCAAATATGTACATATATGCTGAAGCAGTTATGAAATTAACCTGGTTTTGGGTTTCGGTACATTTTGTTTGATTTGGTTTGGTGGTGGTTGTTTTTTATTTTGTTTTGTTTTCCTTATCTTGCAAAAAAACTATGCTTTATAAAGATGTGGATTTGAACCCAAAAGATGGCAGACTAACCAAGATCAAATAGCCACATGGCACAGCTTCATACTATGAACTTTGATAAGGGTGAGTTATAAGTATGTTTAAAGGAACAAAAACAACTCCTGCCATTCCTTTTTGCTGCCCACCTCCTCTGCCTCCCATCTCTCTTGATAATCTCTCTTTTGTCTGATCTGAGTGCCAAGTTTCAATTGCACCCAAACACTGTGAAGGCAAAGACATTGTGCCATCTGGGTTTGCTGGTTTGTTGAGAAAGAAACATTGATCTGTGTGCTATGTCAGTGCAGCACAGATTTTCATTCTAATTACCCAGGCAACCTCATGTGCATACTGAACAAAACAGGTGACAGCAGAGATATCTGCATAACTTCACATAAGATGGATAACCTTACTTTGGGCCATTGGGTTGCTAAATAGTCAGTTGAGATTAACTATTTTGATCTATGTCGGATGAAAGAATAGGACTTCTTGATCTGACTTGTTCAGAATACAATAAATAGAAAGTAACCATTAAACTCTGTGTAAATATCTTATACTAGGAGAGAAGTGTTAAAAATAAGCAGAGAACATAACAATGTATTTTTGTAGAAGGTTAAAAGTGCAGGTAAATCCAATTTTGAAAGAAAAGCAAGTTAAAGAAAGGTAAAACAAATGTTCAGTGGCATCTTTGATTTTTATTTATTTACTTATTTTCTTTTATTCCTATAAGAGCTTCAATACTTTTGAGAGCAATGTAAAGTGAAATGTTCTATGTACTTGAGAAATAATTCAACAGACGTAGCAGCTTTTTAAACTTCTCCATCTTCCTTTATCCATATGTTTCATTTATCACATGAAAGACCATCTGTTAGAAAAACACTGTTTAATTTTCCAGCTGGTCCCTCTCTGGAGGCATTTAGGTCCTAGTCTCTATGAATGCTGTGGTTCTTTTTGACCCTCTGTACATGAGTTCCTCTCTATTAAAAAAACAATGTGAAAAACTTGAAATCGGGGTAAAGATCTTTCAGGCAGCCACCAAAATGGTATTGGAAGTATTATCAGATACATCAGTTTAGACCATACTCTCTTACCACTGAATAGAAGGATGCCCATAGGGGTCTGTAGTAGCACAAAACACATCTTTCCAGAGCTAAGCTGACGTATGACCCTCTGGAGCTTTTAAAAATGGACAATGGGCATAATCTAAAACCTCTGATGTAAAGTGATTAAAAACTTCAGTCATTACAGGAAATAATATGTAAATTAAGCTTACATCTGGAAAATTATTTTTAAACTCCTTATCATCCTCATTTCCTTTTGTTCTTGTTTTTGGTATGGCGGTGACCCTTTTTAGCACTAGATAGGTTTAATTTTTCTATCTGTTTGTCAGTGTCAGTGAAGTACAATTTGAACAATATAATTGGTATGGATTTGCACAGACAGTGAAACCAGTTTTTAAAATAATGAACTTGCATGTAAGGAATGAGGAGCAGATTTGAAAGGAACTTGAGAATCCAAGGATATAACACGGAAAAATAAAATCTATCCAAATTCTGTTTTCAAAGAAGAAAAATACTCTTTAATTTACTTTTCAGAGGCTTTTGCAGTAAGTCTCCTTATTTACTATGATTTAAGTCTTAAAAATCTGAAGGCTTAAGAATCAGTTCCTATTCCATCTGAGACATTACTCTCACTAATCACTTAGACTGTGTCACTCTCTGCTTTAGTTCTCCAGCCATAAGACCATTCCCACACTTTAAGGAGTGTTTTGAGGCTAACTAGATTAAATATTGTGAGGTTTGAGATCACATGCAAATAGTTACAATTGAGAGAAATAATTCAAACACTTCTGACTGGAAATAATTGACTATGCTATCAGTGTACAAATCATGGTTTACATAAACAAAATGGTACATCCATACACATATATGTATATATGTTCATATGTATGCACACATATATATTTTGAGAGGGAAAGCAGGTATTTAAATTAGGCAGACAAAAAGTCTAGCATTTAAATGCCTCCTAATTTTCTAAATGGCATTGGTTTATTTTCCATTTAATTGTGATTTCATTTTTCCAAAACAAAGCATTTAATCCTTTAGAAAAACTGATAAAAGAGGTTTTAGACAGAATGTAAGGATCCTTCCAAGGTTATCGGACTTGTGAGAGCTCTGCCACCTGTAGCTTCCCAGCATTCCTCAGATCTTTCCTACTGTTTGATTTTCCACTGTCTGCTGAGCTGTTTTACATCCAGCTGTTAGAAACTGACCAGGTCCCATAACCCAGGCCACCTCAAGGTTTGAACAGAAGCATGATAATGGAAACAGCTTGCTGGAAAGACAGTGTTTTGAAAAGTTTCACAGGGGATTTACAGCTGTGGTTTTGCTGGAATACAAGCTTTGCTGGAGTAAAGCACAATAGGGAAACTTGTACATGACTCTATGAAAGAGATAGAGCTACACCATTGAGTAAATTCCGTTGTAGAAAAGTTCTTAGAAAGAAGATTATTGAAAGACATTCCAGAAGTAGTTAGAAATATCTTTCAATATTTTAGAAGGGAAAATGAAGAAACTTAAACATTGTCTATCACCTCCATCCCTGAGTATTCCCTATATGGGCTGGAAATGCTTACGTATTTTAAGCTCAAAATTGAAAGGTTTTAATTAAAATCTATTTTTAAAAAAGTGTGAATTTTCTGATGCTGGAGATCCTTGTTTTGGCTGAATTTTGGGTGAGTTGATTCGCTAGAAGAGAGTGCTAAGACTAATCTGTTCTGTAAAGGGGGATCCCTTCTGAAGACTTTCAGTCAGGCAGTTGTTGCTCTTGAATATTCTTCAGATTAGCTTTCAGTAGTTGTGACCCAGTTTGCAACACTTTTTCTCCCTTATAATCTGAATTTAAGCAGTGAGGTTTTTTCTGTTTGTTTGCTGTTGTGTGGTGTTTTTTTTTTTGTTGCTGTTCGTTTTTTGTTTTTTTTTCTTTGGTGGTGATAAAAAGTGGAAAACCAAACAGACATAGATACAATTCCAAAACAGGTAAAGCACCTTCTAAGAAAAGAGAACTCTGAATTAGTTTCAGGGTTAGAAATGGAAGTGGTAACAGTGCCTTTTATTAAGGTTTCCATTATTAAATACTGCATCCTGCCACCTATAATTTTGTTGTATTTAAAGTAATTGAGCTGACATTTCAAAAGCTCATTGCTCTTCTTAGGCAGAATTACCTAATTTTTAAAATATATTTAAATTTGAGTCAGAATGATTTGGATATTTCTGTAGATTACTTTTGAGAAAAAATACATTGCTTTGTTCATATTAAACAGGAGAAATATTTTCTTTGAAAGGAAGTAAAAGTTATCTGAAGGAAAAGGAAAAAAACCTTTATAGCAGGGATGTGCATTTGGACACCCTCAGGAAAAGCTGTACAGATTTGTCTGGGTTTTAAATCTGTCTGGAGTTAGCAGGTCAAATGTGAAAACTCAAAAAAGACATTAAACTCAATAGTTGCTTTTATCTGAGCTTGGAACTTACTGTTTAGCATTTGCCAGTTCAAATTTTTTGCTACCTTTTTCATCTTAAATACCTTGGGGCTGGTGAATCTACTGTCCAGAGAGTACAGCAGAGAATGGACTAAATCCAGAGCTTAGGAAAGAGCTCTAACACACTAGCACTCTAACAGATGCATGCTAACTCATGTGTGTTCTTTCCATGTATTAGGACAACATCACCAAGGATTTCTGAGACCAACAAAGCTTTGCAAGATTTTTAACCTTTAGATTTATTTTTTTTTAATTTATATTTTACATTGTACTTGTATCCTGTTCTGGACTCTTACATACTTTGTCTATCATATGGCACAGGAAGAGCCCATGCTCCATAAATATGTATTCTTTTGCTCCCTTTCTTTTACTTCTACTATTTAAGAAGACTGTTCACATTGTACCAGACTCTTTACCTTGTGAGCACATTCTTGTGTGGACAGTACATCTGCCTGCTGCATATATCTTTTGTAGGGCCTGCTTTGACTAATTCTCTAGAAAACCTGTATATGATCATACCTACAGAAATGTCCTAGCAGGAATACCAAGCCTACCATCACAACCACAAGCAGCAAACCTGCCTGTCCTGTAGTGTGAATAATCTGCCCCTGGCTCTCTCTCAGGCTCTTTGCCAAACAGTATAAGAAGAAATACAAGGCAGGAGAGCGAGGGAGGAATAAGATCGTATTAAAGAAGAAATACAAGTGACAATAGGATTGGAGGGGAGCAGAAATATCAACAGTCAGAAAAAGGAAAATTGGACTAGTCAAGTATGAGACTGGATGCTTGAGGGAAACCAAGTCTGGTGTGTGATCAACTGGATCCATGAGCTGGTGAATAGACAATGGATAGATTGTTCTGACAACAAAAATAACAATAATCATGGAAGCAGGTGAGGAAATGACATCTGCTTTGCTGGAAAAGAATGATCACTGAGATTAGGTAGCTTTCTAAGGCAAAAATTAATACTGGAATAAAATGCAGCAGACTGGAAAAAGGAATGTTAGGAAAGCATAAGTGGAATGAACAGAACAAGCGTCTTGGGAACTGACTGTAAAACCATTCTTTGAAAAGGAGATGACAGGAGAAGTAGAATGGAAGAGGTTTATTTCTCTTAGTAATTTCAAAAGGCTCAGAGATAGCAAACCAGCCATGTTGAGACTTAAGACTGAGTAAAGAGGAAAACAGGAGGGAATGAGAAACCAGGATGGTGCAATGGTAATAGAATGAAAGAGAGAAGAACGCAAAATGACTCCAGATTGGAGTGAACCGAAGCTCCTCCTAGAATCCAGGATGGACCCTTGATTTTTTAAATTCCAAATGTTTTCTATCAAAAAAATTTCTTGTTCTACCTGTTGGTAGAAACACTTTATTCGGGAAATATACATTTCTTGTGCACAGAGCAGTAAAACTTTCGATTGCTATCTCTTAGTTACTCCCTTAACTCAAGACCCTGATCTCTGCTCAGGACACATGGGGATGCACTGTCATTCCCTAAGATGGAGTGTCCTTAATTTCAAGTTGCAGCTGAAAGGAAATCACACATACACACACAAAACCTGTACACAACTACATATTTACGTATAAGAAAGAAAGAAAAAAACCAAGCACAACAAAAAAACAAAGTTAGAGAACTTAGAAGTTAAAATATTCCATGATAAAATCATTAAGGTTGCATTAATTCAGCCTTCTTGCATGTATGTATTAGGATATAGCCTTTAATGATTTCATAATTTCTACAAGAATTTATTGGTGCATTCAGTGCATAAGAGGCATATTCAAAGGGTGAATTAGGTTTTATTAAAAGAGATTGTTTGTTACTAAGATGGGACACAAAAAAGAAAAGGGAGGATTTCCTTGCTGTGATCTTCGTATACGTTTCTGAGGAATTTCATTCCTTCTCTCCCTCTGCCAAAGGTATTTGTGTGATGTTAAGTCATGCAAGCCAGACTTTTCTGAGGTCATACCTAATTGCATGTCCTCATGTTCTACATGTCCAGCATGAGACATAAGGACCTATGAGAAATAATCTACTCTCAGAACTGTAACTGAACATACTGGAATCTGAACTTGAAAAACATGAAAAGCTGTATAACATCAGCTTCTCAGGATAATTAAATATATGTCCCAAGTAGGAAGCTTAAAGCACCATGGATACTCTAACCTTAAAGATCTAACTCTTCTTCTCTATCCTGCTCTCCCATTTACAAATTGAGGGTTAGAATTCCCTTGATTTATGGCAATGTGACAGCAACAAATTCAGGGATGTTTGAGAAACAATCAAGCATTCATCTCTAGTATCATACACCATAAATAGTACTAACCTTAAAATTAAAATTCTGCCTAGGTGCAGGGCAGGGATACTTGGAAGAAGATAAAGACCAAGAGACTGGGCTTTTTCACTGGTAACTATACTTGATTAACCTAAACCACAATTTTAAACAGTTTCTCAAATAAGTAACCATATTCTATAATTTACATTAAGTAATGAAGGGCTTTTAAAAGCAAGACTATATAGTCATGTAATCAAAGTTAATGTCTTAATGTAAATCTACAAAAATGAATTAAAGTCACATAGGTAATCTTAAAGGTGCTTTCTAAACTGAACAATGGATGTTTCAGACTTAATAAAGTTCTAACAGCATTGCACGTGCATTTAGGCATAGAAGAGGTATTTATAAACTGTATTATTGTGTGTCTTGTATATCCATAATACCTGTTTCCTTCACTGGTCTTTTCATCATGCTTCCTTGTTAGTTCTTTTCCATCATTTTGTAAATGAGTTAGGGGAATTCAATAATGATTTAGCTGAGCTTTGAAAAATGAACCAGGTTCTCTCTTAGTCTAAAATACAGTACCTGAACCAGCAGGTCTGAGTACATGTGAAATGAGGTGAAACAAGCTTATGAATCCATAACTGAAACACAGTTTAGTAACATGCATTCTGTGTGTGGGACTCAGTACCGTACACTTCAGAACTGTTTGTTTTTCCAGCCTCTAGTCTTTAAAGAGGGTACTTTCTATGTGGCGGCAACCACGGAACTATGTCTGCTGCCAAGTATACATATTACTATAGTTCAGTAATGTAGGCTGATTGTTTTCCTTCTGGTCATGTTATCCAGAAATACTTGCTTTTCTACAGCTCAGCAGTAACAGTTAGTTAGATGAAATGACCTGCCTTCTGGAGAATTAGAGCCTTTTTCTGAGCTTCTATTACAGAAAAAGACTTCCTTATTTGGGAAATCTGTATCCTCCCTCAGCTTGGTATTTTTACAATGGAGATTTCTATCAAGAACAACAATTTTATGGTGAAAAATGTTCTTGCCTCATGGATGTGTACATACCATACAGTGTGGGATAGCTGTGGGACATGAAATGATTTGCAAGTTACTAAGGCAATAAACCTACAGTGGTGAAAAAGGAAAAATAACTGTAGTGTGTAGGAGTACCATCTTCCTGCTTCTTACCTAGATATGCAGGACAAAGAATGGATGGACAAGGCTGCTAAACATTCCAGGAAAAATTAATTAGCTTCCTTCCTTATCAGGAGACAATGAGCCTAAAATTAGGAAGAATGATCAATGATTAGAAGAACTGCTCTGCATCTCCCCCTCCCCTGTTGCATACAGTCTTCTGTGCTCCCATGGGGCTCACTGCTGGCGTTTCTCTCAGCCTGAGACTTTAAATAGCACAATCCAGGTCCTTAGAAAGTGTGAAGACATTCTCAGCACACTCAGAGCTAGATGAAACAAATTAGCTTATCAGATTCTGGTAGAAATCTGGAGATTGTTTCTTCAAGTATCTCAAAAAAACCTATTAAGCTAAATTTTATATAGAGGAAAATTTTGTCATCTGAGAAAAAAATTATAAAGCCTGTGAATCAAGTACAATTTTCTCTAATGATTCTAATGAGCTGAAAAGGTCTGGTCTTCTGTTAATAGTGTAATTTAGAAGGCCTTGCCTTGCTGGTTCTATATGTGGAAACTGATCTATTGATTAGCTCTGTTAAACTAATTGAAAAAGCTAACAAAATGGACTGGAAGTTACAAAATTCTTAGAGATAATAGAAATTGTTTAAATATTTTATGTGATTTAAAAGAAGTGCAATTAAATATTTTCAGTAATTAGTAATTTCTTTCCTCTACCAAGAAAAATAAGTTTTTCTCAACATAATTACTCACACAGCATGGTATAAAGAAAAATTGGCTAACAGTCTACTGTTGGCCTTTCCTAATCAGTGAAATGAAGCATGACTTAATTTGAGGTTACAAGGAGATTTTTCAAGAAGGTGTGTGCAGTTTTTTTTTGCCTTATGGGCTGCACAGGGAAATCTTCATGTGGCTGACATACAAGAGGCATACCTACACACAGCCAAGTGGATGGGACCCCCAGGAATAGTTAGCAGGTAAGGGATAACCCTGGCTCTGCTCTCTGTTGCCCTGTTTCCAGGTGGTACAGTGTTGTTTCTCCTGCTTCTTTCTAGACCTCCCCCAGCACCTGCACCCATCTTTGTCACAGAATGGAATGTAAGCATGAGGGAAGCAGTTTAACGGTCTTTGAGTTGTATACAGACTTCGGAGCTACTGCTTGGTATTTGAGGGACATGAATGAGGTGCCAGAAGAGAACTACAATATGGTGAAATCATATGGAACTTGCACGTATAAAATGTGCATTTCATGGCTCATTTTCAAGCCATCTTGGCTCTTTATCCAATAATATTATTTGCAAGTAAACTTGTATAAACTCCTGAACCAGCTCACATTGTATTTTCCAGGAAGAAAAGAATTATTTACAATAGTTCTCTTTGTGAGTGTTGAGGCATGTACAATTTTTAAAGTGATTTTCAGAATTTGGTTATGGCCATTTTCAATATACTGTATAAAAACCCACTGATTCACCTTGATTTTTCTGATTATATCTGTAGTCTAGATCAGTCAAAACCGAGTTTCTAGAAGCACAGAAATCCAGAGGTTTTACCATGATACTTAATGCAAAAAAAAACCCAACCCAAAACAAACCAAACCAAAAAACCCAGCAACAAACAGAAGGCAGAGTAATATAAAAATCAGCATTTTCTGGATGGACTAAGGATTTTTGACAACTTGTAGTTGATTTTTTCTTCTTGTTGTTGTTATTGACAAACAGCAGCCACTGGGAAATCTTGACCAAGACTTTGTTACAACCTTGTCACCAATCTGAAAATTATATTTTATTTGAGATGTAGACAGTAACACTTTCACTAGAAGGTTTATTTTAGCCTTTTGTTTTCACTATTTGGAATGCAAGGACTTTGGGTCAGTGGCAGCTTCTGTTAATAATCAATTTGTTCCTGCTGGCAAATTTATTTGCTGCAATTAAATACTATAAAAATTTAAAAATCTCCATGGTGTGATTCTTGAAGTACTAGGTAAGCTAAGGCCTTTTAATTAGCAAAAAACTGCTAATACAATACTGTTGAGGAGAAGAACCCAGACTGGAATTTGTTTTTTTTTTCAGTTGGCCTTATGGTCATAGTCCTAATTTGTTGCTCAGAGCTTCAAGACCTAAGATATATATACAAAGAAGTTAATGAGGTGTGTATATGTCCATGAAGATTACTTATTCTTGTTAATAATTCAAAGATCATAGTTAACCTTATGTAATAAGAGATTTTATTTGCATCATTATAAATAATAATTTTCATTTGCTTTCTTTTATTTAAGAAATCTATTAAACCAAATACCACTTTAATTAGAAATAAAATTGCTTCATATACAATGAAAATAGTTTTATTTTGCAGTGACTATTCCAGTTCTTCTAATAATTTATTTACTTACTACTTTTGCACAAAAAAGAACATAACTATCTTAATCTCCAGCATCCTGTTCTGCACACTTTAAAAGCCAAAATAACTAGACTTTGAGCTACATATAACTGACTTTACTGTTTTTAAGGACATGTATATGATACTTATTTGTGCTAGTGATGTACTTGCAAGCAAAAAAAGACTATAAAGATTTAGAAAAGAGTCTGATT
Source organism: Chaetura pelagica (assembly GCF_000747805.2). Lineage (NCBI taxonomy): Eukaryota > Metazoa > Chordata > Aves > Apodiformes > Apodidae > Chaetura > Chaetura pelagica. The sequence continues at coordinate 928,759 of NW_009953507.1, read as the reverse complement.
GTCCATTTCCCCCTACAAATCTTGTAATTATTAAAACAAAACAAACAACTAAAAAACCCCAATGGCCAACTTCTTGCAAAAAGAATTTGAGAAACTGATTGAACCTGTTAATAGGGACTGCTGTTAGTGTAACCTTCCTTGCAGGGTTCAAATGTTAATAGAACCTTGAAATGATTTGCGCTTCACAGCCCTTTGCCAATGAGTGAGGACTGAAATCCTACACATGTATTTTAATTACAGCAGTGCAATATATTTCTTTGCACCAACTACTGCAAGTCCATGTTGATATTTCTCAAGCTGTGTTCTGCAAGTTGTAATTCCCTTGTATTGTACAGTGTAGTTATTTAGACTGTCTTATTTAAAGATTTTGCAAAAAAATTTCAGCTTTGATTCCCCTAGGTATGAAATGGAACCCACTCTAGCACACTCTAAACACTTATATTTAGGTAATAATATTTGTTATTATATAGATATAACACTGTTCTTTATCCAATAGCTGTAAATATCACAACAGAGCAATTCACCATTAATTTTGCTTGGATATTTCCTCGTGATTATGATATATTTTTTAGCATTTTTTTATATTTCTTTTTTTTTTTCTCCTTCTGCACAAAACATCTTATTTCTATCTTTCCATTTAATCCTTGTTCCAGAGGAGTGCTTTCCCACCTTTACATGGCAGAAAATGCTTCCACAACAATGGCAGATCCAGGCATTCTGTCCCTCAAGGAATGACCTGCTAATGTAAAGAATATGAAACTGCAGATCAATGAGAAAGATCAGGAAACCAGTCCTGTCCTGTAAGTGTGATGGCTGCCACAAGAAAAAGAGAGAGGACTACTGATAGAAGAGTCTGTCATTTGGGGAAGGTTCACACCAAAGATTGTGAGCTGAGCGTATGAGGGAGCTTTAGACAGTAGATGGAGCAGATGGAGTAGATGGATAGGACTACCACTGGTAGAAGTGCATGGTATTTCCACACCATAGATTTGTACTTGGTCTTTCACCTTTCAGTAAACAAGAGGGTATGGTTGCTTTCTGCCCTTGCAAACTTACACCTGTGGCATTTTCTCTTCAGAGCTCTTCCTATTGTGTCTGAGCCAGCACAGGAACCTCTGTGAAGGACATAAACTGTTACTCTTGGATAAACTTTGCTTAATGGCTTCAATAGTTCAGCAAAGAAATGGAAGAGAAGATGAGTTTCTTGCAAACACCCTCACCTTTGGCTGGAATTCAACTTCCCATATTCCTCTAGTCTGTATTAAACTATGTAAATTTGCAGGATTTAGCAGGACTCCTGCTACAGTCTCTATTAGATCAAAGAGGTGCTACTGCAAGAGTGGGATTTTTTTAATAACTCAGTTGTAAAGTTTTATTTTCAGGAATAACTTATAGTAGAAAAAAAGTGAAGTACAAGTTTTTCAAGTGGCACATGGTACAACTATAAAAGAAGTCTTTTTTTTTTTTTTTTCTGAGATTATCAATTCTTCTTAATCTTAACATAGAATCAAGCAATTTCCTTTAATCCCTGTAAACACTTTTTATTTTAAATAAATTTCAACTTTTTAGGTCTTCAGTTCACAAAGGAATAGGAAATAGTTCTGCAGACATAACAGTTTAGTCATATTGATCCTGCCAAAGGTACTAAATTATTAATAATAAGCCGCTCTCTACACACCCAGCTTTAAAGTCACAAAAAGCATTTATGAAATCTCAGATACAACCATCTGGGCAATGTACAAGACCTTTTTTTGTCTTCCCAAATATGTTACAGGGTTTAATCTTCTTCACTGTTTTACGTTACTTGGGATATACATGGAGGAAAACATAGATTTTGTCAGTTTTGCTTTCATGATTTGGGAGGTGACTAGCATTCTTAAATGCTCTAATTTCTACCAGAAGGAAAAAAGATAAAAAAGGATAGGGAAAGTCAATATTCTTTAATGATGTTCCAGCTGTCTGTTCTCTGAGCCTTGTTTGCAGACAGCCATGTCAGCACTCCAAGTGAAATAAACTTTATTGGCTTGAAGTGCCAATACTGAATGACTGTATGACAATTGCTGATATGCATACTCTGGTGCCAGAGACTGCTTAGACAGAATGAATACTGTTATTATAAATTACTCCTCGAGTAGAGGAAAAAAAAGCAAACACTTCTGCTCCATTTTCAGACAAGCGGCTGTACTGAGGTTTTTGCCTGTTAGGTTTGCATTTTGAATGAGCTGTGCTTTTTCTGTAGGGATAGTGGAGCATTATTTAGAAATAGTATTTCAAAATTGTGTGCCACGCTTCTCCCAAATGAGTGCAATCATTAACTCTGTACCCTTGGAGAGATCACAAGAAAGATTAAAGAGGTTATTCCTATAATGAGAGTAATATTCTAATATCTTGATTCCAAGTGAGTTGTCTTTTTCTTCTGTAAATGTGTCATTATTTTAAAAGGAGTACTCCAAACAGGTAAAATTTTGATACCTTTGTACTGGACAGCAATATATACAGTCACTGAACACATGACAAGAATACTTAGGAGAAGCCCCGGTGACTCCTGCACCTATTCATGAAATAAGGTGCTGTTAGGAGATAAAAACTAGTCTGGATAAGTTGTAGAATTCTTTAGTAGCATCTAGACCTTAACATATAACCTATGTATACTGAATATTCACAAGCATCACAAGGCCTTCTAACTCATGTATATGAAGTAAAATTTTGCAACTTGCTATTTCGTACTTTTATAAACCAATTTGCTAATATATGTCCATAAAATCTCTTCACAGTTGCACTTTGCCCACTCATTAAATTCCATGTATATGGAGGAATCATATATTCATGTGTAAACAGTTAGTCAGATTAGTGTACATTATGGGCTACAGTCATATTTTAATTTCCTTCATATTCACCAAGATTTTAAGCAGTGCATTTACAAAGTTTTTCTAAAGAAGGACTATTTCTTACACTCCATTTCTTCTCTCTCACACAAAGTGGACTTCTCTGTTAAAAACATCATACGGTTCTGTCAGGGCATAGCTCTGATACAACTGAGGTATCAGAGCCAAGTCTGATTGCCTAGCTACCTCTCTACCACAGTTCAGGCTTGAAACAAAGAACTGGTCCTGACCAACTCTTTGTTGAGGGGCTTCCATGTCATAGATGGCTTAAAAATGTTTTCTCATTAACCCTGTGACCAATCCTATATTTTATCAGTCCAAGATGAAACTAAATTGATATCACAGCAAACAGGCAAACCCAGCATTCAAACACAATTTACAGGCTGATACTAGCTCATACAGACATGACTTACCAGAATCAAATGGAATTAATAAATAATGAATACGTAGATTACCCTCAATATCACAGTTATAAATCAAGACAAGCTTCCCCTCTAACTCCTGATATACTTCTAAGTGAAGCTTTAAAATAAGAGACAGATCTTCACTGTGCAGAAATCAGCATTCCTTCACTGAAACTTAGAACCCGACCCTTGTTATTTATTAACAATGGTTAACCAAAAGGTTAGCCAGTTATATGGTTATACTTTCTCTGCTATTGGAAACAGAATAGGGAAAATCTCTTAAGATCACTCACAGAGCTCTCCAAAAGCCTGGTGCTTCCTTCTGGACTTCTGCTTTGTTTATTCTTTGGTTTCTTGTGCTATTTACAGATACAACTTACACAAAGGTTTGAAAATGCCATGAGATTGATAGCTTCTGAACTCAGACATGGAAATGACAATGCAGTTTGGGTTTAGCTCAAATGTAGAAGATCTTTGAAGTTTATATGTGCTTACACTTTGTTCCTGAATTTTGGCCTAGACTACAATGATAAAAATAGCTTGGCAGCATCATGTAAACCCAAACCCTCTACACCCAACTTAAGTAAATTTTCTGCCTTTGTTGATTAGTACTTTTGGACCATTGCCACTCTCTATGGTTAAACTGGTATAGCCTTGCCAATAAGATATTTTAAACAGAGCAACCATCATCTGCATAATTTAAAAAGTAAATCTTTTTGAGTCATATAACCTATTCTTATTTTTGTGGTAGCTGACACACAAAACTCAAGGCTCACTTTTCTTTCTGTAGTGCTGTCTGGAAGCTTGAAGGAAGACTTAGAATCTTAAAACAACAAATTGCACCCAACCTCCCATTATTAATATACAAACATAATGTTATTTTTTATTTAATTCTGGCATTCACAAATTAAATTGGCAAACAACTTTTTCCCAAATAAAAATATTTCATTAAACAGCCTTAGGCCTACTAGAAGGAAGCAGAGAATGTTACAGGTGATATGGCTACTCTACTGCAGGTGTTTTAAATTATATTAACTGATTATAATTATACTGTGACAATTTCTATAAGCCTCAGCCAAAATTTTAAACCACTGTGCTAGGATTCACAGATTCAGACATCACGAAAGAGTTCCCAGCCCCTGAAAGACAACAATTCTTCCAAATTCATAGTTGTTATTAATAGACTGGCTTGTTTTTCTACATGAGAACCATACAAAAGCCTACCTGCTACTACTGGGGAGATAATTTTTTGTTCCATAGGTGAAAATTAACTATATGATTGCTTTAAAGTCTACACAAGTCTTTCCAATATACATAACAGAATTTATGTGAATTCTACCCAAGTTACCTCCAAATTAAATTCCCATGAATGCCCCATACATGACATCTTTTGGGCTCTAAAGAACCTAAAGCACAATAAAATAATTACAATTGCAAATCTATACAAAACCACAGTGAGTTACTACCTTTCATTTCCAAACTGAACTGTGGCAAAAAAAAATTACAGGGCACACAGCTACACAATTGTGCTAGAGGGAGGGCACCAAGGTAAGACTATGTCTTGGCATATTTTTCTCTTTGTCCATCTCTTAAAATAAACATAGAGCTTTGGAAAATAAGTAGGATGAAATGAAAGAGAGAGCAGTGGAAAATGAGCCCCTAGGTGAGTTACAGACTTAGCCAGAGAAGTGGGAAGGTTCTGTATGTTCTGAGCAGAACAGTTCAGGTGCAATAGAGGGAGGAAATTTCGGGGAGTGAGACATCTTCATTTACTTTCCATCCTTGCCTAAGTATTTCAGATAATAAATTATCTGATATAAGTAACAAAATGAGTGCTAGGTTTTGTCATATTGGCAGTTGCCACACCATAATTGACACTTGAGTTCCTGTTCTTCTCCTCACATACCAAAAAAATGATAAAAATTTGGCACATTAACATCTTCTGTTATCCATCTCTTAAAATCATCTATGTGATATTAATATAACTTGTTTTTCTTTAAAGGAAGAGAGCCAGATATTCAGTTGCTGAAAATCAGCTTATTTTTCTGCTGGGGTCTAGCTCTCTCAGTTATCTCTAATTCCAGATCATAAAATATATACACATAAAATTGGGTTGAAATCCACTGAAACACAGTCCATTCTCATCCCTTATTTATAGATCTTATTTACTTTGAGAGAATAGATGTCTATGGATATTGTATAGTCAGAGGAGTAAAATACAGAGGTGCAACAAAGAAGAGGCCTGGCCAGTGGGTTGGGCTTTGAGCATGCATTATTGTTTCTCTGCCCATTGCTAATACTCACCCTTGTTTACAGATTCTACCTGTACAGCCCTTCATGTTACAGCAATAGTTCAGAGAAACACTGTGATATGCTGAAGTTAAAGCACATTGAAGGTAAACGTTACTTTCCTGCATCAGGGTCTTTCTGTGTAGAGATGTAGCTATTGCCCAGTTTACTGAACAGATTACTTTATAGAACACGTATCTACTCTTATTCCACATCCTGTTCTCTTGTATTTAACATGTACCTCCTTTTTTTTTTCTCAGGCATAAGCAGATATGCTAATAACCTCACCTTATTTCCCAAAAGGAAAAAAAAAACACCACAACAACCCACAAACCAAACAGGAAAATGAATGAATGCATATGTCATTCACAGATCAACTCTCGTCTCTGGAAACACCAGCTCCCTGGTGTTAAATGCTGTAGCAGGGTGCACTTAGCAGCTGAACTCCACATATTGAAGTAACAACTATTTCCTGTTCTAAAGAACAGGAGAAAGGCCATGTAGTATTTTGTCCCAAGGAAGGACAAAAGCAGATATTGGCAGATGATTACAAAAACACATTCTTATGACATCTTTTATTCCACCAGTTACTAAGTTGAGATGTCCTAAGCCAGATGTAGTTCCTATGCGTTTATTAATCCTTGACATCTTTCCCTTGTGAGGAACCAAAAATTAGGAACCATTCACAGTAGCACTTCTATTTCATTGTTATGTTTATGAAATGGAATTCAGAGGTCAGGAGAATTACATACACTTCAAGGCATAGTCACACAGAAAAAAGACAAGAGGAGCTACCTATTATTGTTTTTGATGTAACTAGGAGGATGGCTCACTGTATTTATTATGAACATCAATTATAATAAAGACATTTCAAAACCTGTAGAAATAATCTCCACTACGTGCTGTAACAAGCATAACAAATCTGCCCATTTTTGGCTTCAAATTGCTGTGGGAGGGGTGTTAATGACCTATTGGAATTGAAGCTGATTACATGTCTCATTAAACTAATGGGTAGAGTAAGCATTCAACTATCTTGAGTAGTAAAAAGAGCTGTAGATGCAGGAGCCAAAGCTCACTGCCACCTGACAAGATCACGTTTATAAAGAAATGCATGAAACTGAAAAATGGATGTTTCCATTGTGTAAGTGATGGCATAGGCAGCAGGCAAGGAGCCCTTGCAGAGGAATATGCCTGGGACAGCTGTTGCTTGAGTCAGGACAGAGAACTCCAAGGCTTCACAGAATAGTTGTCCAAGTGCAAATTAGTCCCACTACTACTCATATACATGAGACAGATGTTATTTCAAAAGTTATCAAGAAAAAAATCCCATCATTTTCATTCTCATGGTAAAGGAAATAACTTCCGAAAGTCTCATATTTCAGCTACTAGTGAATGAAATACTGAGCAATATTTGTAGTGTGGCTTATTGACTATTTTTTTTCTTCATCTGCTGAAGCTTCTGCAGGACACTTAAGCTATATAAAATTCATTTATCCTCTTTCACTTATTCTTCAGAAATACTTCAGTTACACCATCTGTAAAATAGAGAACACAGAGAACTAGCCTGGGAAGAATCAGAAAAAACAATTGTTGAAAAGTGCTTAATAAATGTGAGATACTAAGTATCTCTAGGTACATCTGTTTACTTTCATATTTCCGTCTGTCAGGAAAAGAAGAAAAAAATCTAATACTTTCTTTAATTAATCAAACAAGTTTAAAAATTAAAAAAGCAACAATGGCAACAAAAGGCTTACAGCTTCTTGGAACAGATAAACAAGAATAATAGAGAAAGGGTAAAGGACAATGAAAAAAGCATAGATTTGTAAGATATAAATTTATTCCAGGAACAAAATTTAAAATATTCTTACTTCAGTGAATGTGTAGTAGCAGAAAATAATGTAATTCTACATTTCATACATTGTTCGAAGCTTAAGCAGATAAAGTTGATAAAGTTTTGAAACACATAAGTGTCTTCTACTGGAATTTAGGTAGCTGATCCGTGGGGTTTCTGGACACTATTGTTTTGTTCAGGGTGTAAGAGTACATATTTGCTAGAACTGGTTTGTTAGAAGTGCATGTGCATACTTAGTAGTAGCGTCATGTGTGTGACACTAATAGGGTAAAAATGCATTTAAAGTTATACCCAATGCTTTTAGAATGTTAAGTCTTCAGTGCACTTTGATATCAGAAATTCATTAGTTCTAATGATAAACCTGTGAGGTACATGGGAAGTCTTTACCAGTACTCCTGTTTTAAGGAGAAAGGGAATCTGAGACAAAGTGGCTTGCTAAACTGAGAGTGAATCAGTAGCACAGCCAGCATGATAGCCTTTCTGTGTGTTTCCAGTTAGCTAGCCGATGCTGCCCCTTTGGGAACCTTAATTTGTAGGTTGCATGAGGTGTACTTTGTGACACTTTCACATCAAAGGCTCCCTGAGTGACACCTGGTCTGAAGCGGGTGATTTGTCTCATATGTGCACTTCACACCCTGACAGGGTAAAGCAGATAAAGCTGATGCACAGAGATAGATGCCCCCCATGCAGTGGGATTAGTCAGTGCTACACAGATCCTGTAAGGCAATTACAGAACCAGTTTAGAGGGTTTTGCTGCTGACTCTATCCTAATGACTAAACCTTTCTTTATAGGGCTAGCTACCTGTTCTGGTTTGGTTTGATGGGGTTTCTGGTAGCTGGGGGAAAGGCCCCAGGTGTGGCTCCAGTAAGAAGCTGAGAAGCTTCCCCTGCACCAAACGCAGCCAAGGAGCCATTAAAGGGACAATACATGTGCCTCAGGGATTAACATAGGAAACAACTGAGTAGCACCTGAGCAGAGAAGCACTTAAGTGAGAAAAGCTGTGCTGGAGAGGGAGAGTTTTGAATATTTCCAGGCATGTGGCTTCTACCACTTCTCTGGGCAATCTGTTCCACTGTTTCACCCAAAGGGTAAACACTGCACCCTGTAGAGGGTCAGAACTGTAGACAGGCACAACTACCTCATTCAACCTGCTGATTGTGCTTCTTTTGATGCAGCCCAGGGTATGGCTGGCTTTCTGGGCTGCTGGCTCATGTCCAGCTTTTCATTCACTGGTACCCCCAAGTCCTCCTCTGCAGGGCTTCCTTCAATCCCTTCATTCCCCAGCCCTTACCTATACCAGGGGTTGCCCTGACCTAGATGCAGGACCTTGTACTTGGCCTAGTTGGACTACATGAAATTCATATGGGCCCACTTCTCCAGCTTGTCTAGGTCCCTCTGGATGGCATTCCGGGCATGTCAGCTGCACCCCTCAGCTTTGTGTTTTCTGCAAACTTGCTGAGGGTGCACTCAATCCCTATCTACATAATTGATGAAGATACTAAACAGTACTGGCTCCAGAACTAACCCCTGAGGGGTACCACTCATCACTGATTTCCATCTGGACATTGAGTCATTGATCACTACCTTCTGGATGAGACCATCCAACCAACTCCTCATCCACTGAACAGTCCATCCATCAAATCCATATCTCTTCAATTTGGAGAGAAGAATGCTGTGGGAGACCATGTCAAATACCTTACAGAAGCCCAGATAGATTATATCTATAGCTCTTCTCTTGTCCACTGTTGTGGTTTAACCCAAGCCAGCAACTAAGCCACACACAGGTGGTCTCTCACTCTCTTCCAGAGGGATGAGCTAGAGACTCAGAAGAGTAAAAGTGAAAAAAACTTGTGGGTTGAGATAAAGACAGTTTAATAAGTAAAGCAAAAGCTGCACATGCAAGCAAAGCAAACCAAGGAATTCTTTCACTGCTTCCCATTGGCAGGCAGGTGTTCAACCATCTCCAGGAAAGCAGGGCTCCAACACATGAAACATTTACTTGGTAAGACAAACACCATCACTCTGAATGTAGCTTCCCTTTTCTCCCAGCTTTATATTGTTGAACATTATATCATACTATTTCCGTACAAATTCAAAATACAAATATATACAAATACAAATCCATACTGGTTTCTGTGAAGAAAAGGAACTCTATCCTAGCCAAAATCAGTCCATCCACTGACGTATTCACTCCATCACAGAAGGTCATTAGGTTGGTCAGGCAAGACTTTCCTTTGGTGAAGCCATGCTGGATGTTTTAAATCACCTCCCTGTCCCCTGTGTACCTTAGCATAGGTTCTAGGAGAGTATGTTCCATGATCTTCCCAGGCAGAAAGTTGAGGCTGACAGGTCAGATGTTTCCAGGGACCTCCTTCTAAAAAATAGGTGCAATGTTTCCCATTTGTCACTCACTAGGGACTTCACCTGAATGCAATGACTTTTCAAATATCATGGAGAATGGCTTGGTAACTAGTACAGTGTTCCTCTACTCTTCCCAGGATAATTGTCCCTGCTTCCACTGTTTGTGCATTTCTTTCTTGCTCTTTAGCATGACCAGAAAGTCTTGGCTCAGCCATGCTCATCTCTTGCTTTCCTTTATTGATTTCATATGCCTGGGGTTCAAGAGCCCTTTTGCTACAGAAAGTGTCCTTCAGGATCTACCAGCTCTGTTCTGCTCACTTGTCCCTGAGGGCAGTTTTCTGGGGTAGGACTATTATCTAATTCCTTGAACAGCTAGAATTTTACTTTCCTAAAATTCAGGGTCCTGACTTGACTCTTTGCTAGACCCATATCTCTCAGGATTGTGAACTCCACCAGTGCATGATCACTGCAGCCCAGGCTGCCTCCAACAATCTTGACACCACTGACTAGCTCACTTGCATTGGTGACTAAGAGGTCCAGTATCACATCCCTTGTGGCAGGTAGTCCTGTCTGTTACCTGGCTTATGAAGTTACCCTCCATGTACTTCCCAACTCTCCTAGATTGCCTTCAGTTCACTGTGCTACTTCTTCAATAGATGTTGGGGTGGTTGAAGTTGTCTGTCAGGACAAGAATCTGTGAGAGTGATGCCTCATGTAGCTGGAGTAAAAAGTCTTGCTTCATCAATTGGCTCCCATGAGGTTTGATTTGTTGCCTCTCTTATTCCTACCTGCTTGTGAGTATTCTTCAGAGACAGTTCTTCACACTTCACACTCTATCCATTTCTTGATGCAGAGGGCAATTCATCTGTCCCTCCTTCCTCAACTGTCCCTTCTGAACAGCCTGTAGCCTTTGACAGCCACATTCCAGTCATCCCACAAAGTTTCAGTAATGGCAACGAGGTTGCTGCTTTCTAGCAGCATGGAGGCTTCTAGGTCCTCCTGTTCGTTGCCCATTCCTTGTGCTGAAATCCTTTATTGTATTCCTTGGTGTAGAGGCACTTCAGTTGGGCTGTCTGTCATGTCACCTTCTCCTGAAAGGAGGTCATAGCGAGGTAGGAGCTGGTCTCTTCTCCCAAGTAATGATCAATAGAAGAAGAGGAAATGGCCTCAAGTTGTGCCATGGGGGGGTTAGGTTGGATTTTAGGAAAAATTTCTTTACCAAAAGGGCTGTCAGATGCTGGAACTTGCTACCCTGGGAAGTGGTTGAGTGACTATCCTGGAATTATTGAAAAGTTGTTACACTTAGGGGACATGGTTTAGTGGTGAACTTGGCAGTCTAGATTAACCTTTGGATTTGATGATCTTATTAAAGGTCTTTTCCAACTATAACAATGTTATGATTCTGTGATTCTTAGAGGAACACCCCTTAATTCCTTTGAGGTATTTCTCTGTAAGACTTCAGGTGTGCTCTAGTATACCCAGCACATTTCACAGCAACAGACTAAGGGCTCCCTGTAAACTTGGAGTACCATCCCTTAGTGGGTCACAGGTAGATCTGGTAATATCTCCTTCCCCCTTCAAGTTTAAAGCTCTGTCAATGAGTCCCACTAGATTGTGAGCAAAGATCCTCTTCCCCCTTTAAAAAGATGTACTGCATTCGATGCCAGCCAGGCCGGTGCTGTGTAGGCCAAACCATTATAAAAAAAAATAAAAATTGCAGTGGTGACACCAGTCACAGAGTCCACATATTAATAGTCTGGGTCTGTCTGGTTTTTTTTCAGTACTGCTGCCCACAACTGGGAGGAGAGAGGAAAAAATAACCTGTGCTCCTGATACCCTCACCAGCTGCCCCAAGGCCCTGAAACCTCTTTTGCTTGCCCTTGGACTACACATTGCTGCTTCATCACCACCCACATGAAAGAGCCACAATAGTCGCTGGGCTGTACCAGGCTAGGAAGTTTTCTAGTGATGTCCTTAATCTGGGCTGACGGGAGGCAGCAGACTTCCTTAAGAGGAGGGTCTGTCCAGCATATTGGTCCCTCTGTTCCCATCAGGAACAGAGGCCCTTGATTATGTCTTGCACCTCAGCCTTTCCCTCAATCATAGTTACTTATGGGAAGTTCTGATACATTTAGACTCCCCAACCCACATATCTTCATAGTTAGAAGAAATTAATTGTCCTTCAGAGTTTTATCTATCAAACTCTATCATTAACTATATTTTCCTCCTAGGAAGGGAGAGAGACACACTGAATGATTGCTTTCATTTTGCTTCTTTAGGCGAAGCAGCAAAAATACAATTAAATACCTTCTTGTTTTCTCTATTCTGACTAGAGAAGGGTGCATAACTTGCTGAGCCTTCCAAAGGAAAGTTCTGTCTGTTATTCTGAGAAATGGAAAGTAAGGTGGAAGGGTCAAGTTAGTGAGAAAAGCTGTGTACTTCCCTTTGGAGGCGTGTCACTGAATGCATATTTTTATGGAAGCAGAAAGTTCAGAACATACGTAGACAGAGTTGTTTATCCAGTTTAAAGCAAACATATGAAAAAACAGTGAATCAAATCCAACAAGTCAAAATAAAATACATACTGTCTATTGATAACAGACAATTGCGTATTTGAATGAGTTTTTTCCTGCAATAATATCTTATGGGAAATTCTCTCACTGCTTGCATGCACATAAGAACTGTGAGAATTCTATTAAAATGTAATGACCTGCTATGCAAACACCAGCCTTTGAAGAGAGCTTTTGTTTACCAGTTGCTGTTTCACATGGCTCCTTAAGATGTGTTAAACTTTTGTGTAGATAAGAAGCACTTCAAAATCTTCTCCTGTTTTTCTATATATTGACGCAGTAATGAGCCTGTAGAGATACTCGTGAGGGAATAACATGCAGACCATCACACCCAGAAGATGTATTTATCAGAGCAGGATTCTGCTTAGAACCTTGATGGGATTTATGAACAACCAGTAATGTTGTGGCTCTTTCTAATAATGAACAAATTTTCACTTCTTCTGGCAATTATTTACAGCAAAAAACGTTTGACCCTATTGCATGTGATGATTTTCTAAAATTTACATGGGACAAAATTAGATACTTTAATGCAAACTTGATTAAAAATTGTCTATTATACTGTGGAAAACAGATTTGATTTTATGTGCTTTTCATATACTGCTGTGAAGTGACGATCCGGGGTGGTGTATGCACCTTGGCAGGATCTGTGTTCGTAGCAGTGACTGTGCAGCCACATCTGCAGCATCTCTAAACTAACAGTTATTGATGGTCTCTGAATAAAAGACTTTCAAATAACATGACATGACTCTAGAGAAAACCAGACAAACAAGGTCAGAAAAGATTGTTAACTCATTTTTTCCAGAAGGAAGAACAAGTGGCACTCTGTGATCTTTTGTTTATATAACGATTTTTCTCAAGATAATGTCACACTTTTTCACTTTTACCATTTGGTCTTAAAAGGTCATTGCTAATGTATTTATTGGAGGTTGAGGAAGAGAATTTTTGTTTTGTTAATTTTCTGACTGTCAAGAAAAATTATAGAGGTTTGTTTAAGTTCTTCTTCAGATCATTGAAGAAGATCTGAAGAATCAGATAACTGTAGATCTATTTTAAAATATGATCTCAATTAGCCTTCCTACTGTCTGTCATCCTTGAAAGCTCTTTGTCTCTTTGTCTTATCACTCATGTGGTTTTTGGGGTCACTTGACCATTCCTTAATTAAATTTAGCGGGGCAAATTCTGCCTTTTTAAAAACACACATTGCTCAAAATGTTCAAAGCTGTCTAGAACTATTTTGCTACATGGCTTCCATCAAGTTGAATAAAATTTCTAGAGCGATTTCCTTCAGCTGACTTTACAAATCTCAGTTATGGTCTATAATAGGATTCCTGCATGTGTTTGTAATGGTTAGATTATAGCAGTATAAACTGAGGTTTAGAAACTATAATATGTATACAAAATAATTTATTTAGAAATTTATAAAAAAATATTTCTATATTTTATAAAATAAAATATTATCTTTTTCATGTACCTCAGTAAAGAACTAAATGTGGGCATGCACAGGCTATAAATTATTTCCATTCCAACCTACTTGAAATGAAATACTGAGTTTTTCCTTTTAAGGAAACCACGGGTTTCTATTAAGAAAACAGCTTTCACAACAGCAACAGTATACTTTAAAAATTTCACAATCAAAATAAAATGTTAGACATTAGTAAAATGAAATAATTTCAAAACTCAGAGATTTTGAAAACAAATATTGTAAGTGAGAAATCTAACACAAAACAGAATTTCCAGTATTCACTACTCTAAAATTTTGATTACTATTTACCCAGTGTCTTTAACTCTCCACAATGTAGCCTCTGAAATAAATTATTAATAATTTCTTAATGCTTTATAAACAATTGTTTTATATAGGATCAACTTTTCACCCTTTTAGAGACATAGACTCTCAGTAGTCAGCTGTCCATAGATAAGGCTTGGTAATCAGCAGGATAAATGACACTGGAAAAGTAACTTTTCTAGTCCCCTCTATGTGCTATTGCAATTTTCTTCTTTCTATAGCCTCTTCTTTCAGAAACTACAGGTCCAAAAAGTGAAATGACTAACTGAGCACCACAGAGATTTGCATAAACTGAAAGGAAGAGGTGTCCTTAGAGCTTTGAGGGATGCTTCTCTAAAGCCTGCTGACAGAGAGGTCCTCATTCATAGGGAACAAAGGCAAGCTGGGGTGTGCATCACACAGCCCAGAGGAGTTATTTTCTCACATTCCTGTGTATTTAACTTCTTTTTCCCAGGTGAGGATAGGAGAGTGGGATGTTACTTTGGATCCTGATACTGGCTGGAAAAGTGTCCTGAGCATATAGTCCTTAAACCCACAATATGAAAGTAATACCTTTGAAAAGTACTTTCCAAACTGCTGAGTTTAAGGATATATATATAATACTAAAGTATTATTATTATATGTGTGTGTATGCAATACCTCAGTTTGAAAACGTCCATGAAGTGAAGTGGTTTTGCTAAGCCAAAACATTGATCTCATACTATTCATATAGAATGGGAAATTAAATGCCCTTTGGCAAAGGGATGAACATGGCCCGATTTCCTGCACAGAATGCTCTGCTCTGCTGAACTGAAGTGAGTTCGCCAGCAGCAGCATCCCTGCATCTTTTCAACAACTTAATCTGGAAAGTTTGCCCAACAAATACCCCCAACATGGAATTTTGCAAGCAGTTCTGGCAAAGAAATGCTTGCTTTTTATCCTGAAGCAGCTCAACTCTTGACAAAACACAGACGCAGAATTAGCAATTAGACAGTTTTGCAACAGTTTAATTGTACATTTCTATTCTAATAAGTGTAATAACAATAACATAACAGATTTAATAATATATAATAAAGATGTTATTTTAGAATAATAAAAGATTAACAAGTCACTTGGTTTGTACCCATTTTCCCCATTATTAATAGGAACCTCATGCCATTCTTTATCACATAATAGAATGGTTTGTATTGTAAGGGACCTTAAAGATTTCTAGATCAGATCCCCTGCATGGGTAGGGACATCTCCCACTAGATCAGGCTTCTCAGAGTCCCATCCCACCTATCTTTCAACGCTTCCAAAGATGGAGCTTTCACAACTTCTCTGGGCAACCTGTTCCAGTGTCTTACCACTCTCACATTGAAGAATTTCCTTCTAATGTCTCGTCTAAATCTTCTGTCTTCTATCTATATATAAATAATAAATACTGTCCTAAGGAACATGATGGGAATTTAAAAGGATAACATAAACAACAAAATCCAGTTACTTTTGTTGTTGTCTTAAATAATTTCAACAGCAATGGAGAAGTTAAACTAAGATTTTTTTTAGCTCCTCAAAGGAATCCACAATGATTTAAAGATTTAAAATATTTAAGCAATTAGAAGCTATGCTATTCTATTCTATGAGTTATTTTTTAAATTTTGCTTTAAATGCTCTTTCGCATTTTCTGTAACATATCTAAATCTGTTATCTGCTTGTAATAGTTTTCTTATCCCCTTCTTTTTTCTTTCTGCTAGAACAATTAATGAAATAATTAGCAGTAGAAGCATTTAAATTACCATAACTAAGCTCCAGAGTTAATTCTGTGACCGAAGTTCCCCAGAACTTTAATCTTAGTCTCCTTGCAGACTCTGGAAAGAATCAGTGTTCTGACTAGATTTGTTTTATTCATTTAGGATTTTAGTTTTAATTTTAAAAGCATTAAACTCATATTTTCATTCATCATTATTTTTTTAAATCCTCACTTCTATTCCCAAATATATGAAATGTCTGCAAAAGGAGTAGTAGGTGATGAAATATTTTTTGTAGACTTGAAATCAAATTACATATTTGCTTGTCAGCGAGAACAGAAGAAAAGATGGTAGCTGAAGACAAAAGTCGATAAGTGGAGTATTTACATTTCTAATTTGGAGAATAGAGTTTTTATTTGTTGCATATAGTCTGCCCAGGAACACTGAACAGATGGTTGTCTTGTAAAGTTTATCATACTCTTATCTATGAAAAAAGGTATATGCTCTGGATAGGAGGTTTTTTTCCAGTTGTATTGCTATAAACTTCTGAAGATATGCTTGGTATGTTGCACACATACATCTACTTCATTTACGATGATGAATACAAGTATAAAGTAAATATTTGTGTTTTATTTGTGACTATTTTCAGTTAATTATATCATAAGCTTAACAGCAATCAGAAAAATAAATACATGGGAAAGCAAACCCATTATTAGTCTGTCACTGTTTTAAATTTTTAGTCAATAGTTAAAATAATCCACTGCAAGATAAAAAGATTGCTTTCCTGGTGAATTTATGCTCCAACTACATAAGACTTTACAAGTACATCATTGCTCATATAGCTCTTCAAAGCAAGGTAAACAGATAGCTGTTTGAACAGGATACTTTAGCAAGTAGACTATGCATTCTACAAGTGAAAAGACTTTCCTTCTTGCCTGCAAGACTTTTTAAATTATGATTCATATTTGCTAAATAAGAAAATGTTAGATCAGTTTCAAAACGTCCATCCTGGCTTCATAATGAGAACGACAGTACTGGCTTAAATTCCCAGAAATCTCCAGTAATACTGGAAACCAGGTCTGAGGGTTCATTTTAGAAAGCAGATGCACAACATTTTCTGGAATTAAAAAAATGTCAGCTCAGTGTCTTCAAGGACGAACCAATAAAACAAATAATTTGTCTATGAGTAATTTTACTTGATGTTGAGGCTGTGACCACGTACCAGATAAAATTCTATTTTATAATTGCTTTATCTGACATGGTAAATGGTATGCTAGTTATCTGCATGTGTGTGAGCATGTGTAGCTGAGACACATATTGAATTGTACACGTTTGTTGGCTTGTGAAAATCATGAAAAAAATGTTGGCACTGCAAAATTGTATTGAATTCTACCTGACGGGATTTATTACTAACTTTATTGCTTCTGTATTTACATTCAAACTCCAGGCTGATGTCTCAGAGTTATTCCTCAGAGATATCTGGTGGCATGTAGAAAGAACTGTAGATGATGGTGCCCTATCAGAGCTCTCAGGATGCAGAAATGTAATAAAGGTTTTCTGTATCAGGGGCACAATAATGTGTTCCTAAACAGTCAGAGAAAAAAACCAGCATGAATATAAATCTTAGGCATAGAAAAGAAAATATCCAATGAAGACTGAAACCAACCTGTTTTAGTTTTGTTTTTGTTTTTTTTTCATGTGAATACAAAATCAGAATACTTATGAATAAATTTGGCAGCCGTAAGGGTCCAACATGTAGCTTACAAAACCTGAAAATCATTCTCTCTTCTCCCTCTGATCTTGCCCTTTATATTTTGCAAAATGTTTTAAAAGAAGGGACTCCAGCACAAAAGGATGAAGCTGTCCTCTGAGAAGTCTCTCCTAACTCCTGGAACAAGAGGCAAGACTGCAGACAGAGAGGACCATATGCAATAGAGCTGCTGATATGAAGAGCAAAACAACATTGTGAACATACAAGGAGGATGTTATAACTTGTAAGATTGCAAAAGTCTACCAGTGGGCTTTTAACAGCCCTTAAGAGACCCTTAAGGTTAGCTTCTTTCCCTCTCCCTGATGAATATTTACCCTTTTATTTAATTTTCTTGATTAAAAAAAATATTTTATTTCTTATGGTTGCATCACAGCACTTAGAACAGTATTATTCTCATCACATTAAAAGTTTCTTGCTAATATTCTTCCTTTGCAATTCAATGTAGTAAGGATATTCATGATGGATAACATGGCGTTTTCATCAAAATCTATGCACACGAGAAAATGAATATAAACTTAATATAACCTTACATGATGTTTTCAGAAGGAATAGGGGTGAGAGTAGATGTGCCATCTCCAGTTGAAGCCTTGTAGCTGGAGGCGTTCCCTTGAGCAGGCAAGGTTGGCTTTTGCATTTGAAGACAAACAATTTGAAAAGGTACAGCATGACCATGGTTCATTCCTTGTCTCTCTCATGCTTGGCTCGCCAATAATGTCGTGGTTTGGGCCCAACATGACAACAAAGGAACAACCACATGGCTGCTCACTCAGCTCCTCTCCACACACACGCACTGGGATGAGGACAAAGCTCATGGGTTGAGGCAAAGGACAAGGAGGGTTCTTCACTGATTAAGGTCCCAGGCAAAACAGACTCAACTTGGAGACAAAATAATAATTTAATTTCACACTAATAAAACACACACAGGACACACACAACACAAAGATCAGGGCTTGCATATGTTACCCCCATCCCTCCCTTCTTTCCAGGCCCAAATCACTTTGTTCCCAGTTTCTCTCCCTCCTTCCCCCCAGCGGCACAGGGGGACAGGGGATGGGGTTTAGAGTCAGTTCACAGGCTGGTGGTTCCTGCTCCTCCTTCCTCCTCAGGAAGAAGGATTCCTTACAGTCCTTCCCTGCTTCCCCACAGGGTCCCTCCCATGGGAGAGAGTCCTCCATGAACCTCTCCTTCATGAGTCCTTCCCACCAGGTCCAGAGCTGCTCCAGCCTGGGCTTCCCACAGAGTCACGGGCTCCTTTGGGAACAAACTCCCCTGGCACCAGGGTCTTCCAAAGCTGCATGATCAGAGTCCATTGGCAGCAAATCCAAGTACGATGACAAAATCCAAGTACACTGGCCAAGTTCACCCCTCCTGGCACCTTCAGGGAATGTTCCACCATGTTCCTCCATGAATGCAGGGGCACAGCTGCCATCTCGCCATGTGTTGCAAGGAAACTTCTGCTTGGGCACCTTCTTCTCCTTTTTCCTCACCAACCACCAGCACTGCTCTCCCTCTCCAGCACAGCTTTTCTCACTTAAGTGCTTCTCTGCTCAGGTGCTACTCAGTTGTTTCCTATGTTAATCCCTGAGGCACATCTATTGTCCCTCTAATGGCTCCTTGGCTGCGGTGCAGGGGGATCTTCTCAGCTTCTTACTGGAGCCACTCCTGGGGCCCTTCCCCGAGTACCAAAAAAACCCCCATCAAACCAAAACAATGACAAAGAAAACAACAGAGGTTATCACCTCTATTTCAGAATACTTTCAGATTTCTCATGCACATATATTTTAGTGCTTTCAACCTAGCATGGGAGATTATAATATCATCCTTTCTTGTCTATCAGGCAGATGTGTTGGCCTTGTGCATAACATTTTTTTTTTCCTGTTTTATTTCAGACAACGCAGAAATGCAGATACGTGCATGTAACCTGGTTTTGGTGTGAACAAATAATGTAAGCCAAAGCTTTATAGGTAAGTGCTTTTTCAATATCACAGAGTGTACAGGAAATGGTTCATAACTGAGTTTGTAGGAGTAATGAAAACAAACAAAACGAGCAAGTTAAAAATGAATGAGAAAATATCATAATGACCTAGATTCTCTTTCTGTGTTTGAATTGGTGCTTCTTTCAAAGCAGTGGTGTGTTGGACACTACTAAGTTTCTGAAAGTATACAGGAAACTAGTAACACTGAGTGGAGCTACAATGCCCAGCAGATACATGGATGGCACTGTGAAAACTGGCAGGTACTTGACAACCTTTGCTTGTCTGCATAATTGTTAGAGTCAATCGTTTTGAACTGACTTTATGGTGCAGAAATATAAGCCAGAGAGTGAATAGTTTTTTAAACTGGCCTTTGCATTCTGAGGTGTTAGTGAAAACAACAGTGTAGTGTTTGCCATGAGAACACATGCCAGTTAGATCAGAGGATTTGTCTAATTGATTTCAAATAGAATAATCTGAGCAAGTGCTTTCTGTAAACACCACAGCAGTATTTTTTATCTCTACACTAACAGCATCTCTCTAACCTTGCATGAGGTTTTTAGAGGGGCCAAATTGATTCATTGTTTGCCAAAAGTGACAGAGATCAGTGCAATCAACTTCTGCTGCCAACATGGCACCACCCTGTTCTTTTGTTTTATCATTAGATGAGAGAGAAGTGTGAGGATTTGGGGGCTTTTTGTATTTGAATGTTATATAGTCCAAAAGGCCATGCTTACAGTAAAAGCGTTATTGTTACTGGCTCCAAATATTAGAGGCAGTTTGCTTTAATAAGGCAAAACTGCACTGCATGCCTGAATTTTTGAGCCAAGATGTATTTTTTGTGACCATTTACATATAACTGCTGTGACTATGATTTTCTCATAGCTCATCATGGCTAGAAATACAAAATAATCTGTTTTCTCTATGAAAGTCTGTTGTTGTGACTTTTTACCTTAATTTGCCTCTCCTACAAAAATACAGACATGTAAATGTTACAATTCCAAGTATTCATGCCCTAAGGAAAGAATGAAAACATTTCAGAGATCAAGGTAAAGCTGAACGTGGGAAAGGATTAGATATGAGACTTTTTACTATGCTCCTTTGATTCTAGTTCTAGTATCATAATCATCAAATTAGTCATGATCATGTAATGTACAAAGAAAGGCAAAAAATATTTCAATTTCTATTTCCTCATTTTTCACACAGCACTAAGAAAATACAGATCAGTATTAGGAATACACAATAAAAACACTGTTAACAGCTTGTCTTTCACAGAGATCATCTTAGAAATGTATGTAGCAAAACACATTGTACCCAAAAGAGTCAGAGTTTGTAACTAGTTTCAACTAACAGTTTTTACTTGAGCTATAACACTAGTTATCTGCTGCTTAATGGCCCCCAGCAAGGTACAGAGATCACTCATGCTCTCAGACATATGAAAAAAACAAAATACATTCTTATCAACCTCTTACAATTACTTCAGCATGAGCAGGGGAAGTTCAGTAGAAACACACAGTTCTGAAATAGAGTCCAATCAATGTAACTGAACATAGGTGCATGCATTAAAAGTTTTTAGATTCAAAAAATATTAACTTCTCCTTAAGTTTACCTGTCATACTCTCTTTCTAGACAGTGTAGTGACAGTAAAATACTCATAGTCTCACTTCATAACTCGTACTGGAAAAATATGTCCTTATTTGAATACTAGACGAGGAATGCAAACACTTTTTGACAGCAGAGTCCAGCACCACGCAGAAGGATTTTTTTGCCCTCAGAAGATTTTCCAGTTTTCAGCTATAGGTTCTAGCTTCCCAAAATGCTTCTCTGAAATTGAAACTTTGAAAGAGAGTAACTTCCTTCATACAGTCATTTGAGAGTGAGCTTTTTGTACAGAGTACACCAAGAGGTAATTTTTAGCCTACTGAAGCTAATTTCTGCAGGTCCCTTATACAGTCTTTGGAGAAAGACAGGTCCTTCTGGAAACAGTTTGCAATCTCCTGCTCTGAATAACTTGATGCAGGAACTTCATACCCTCTATGGACTGTAGAAGAAACTTATGGATATTAGTTTCACTGAGCTCATATTTGCTTTTCTGAATGTGGTACTGGATTTCCTGTTCCTCCAGGTGCTCACCATGGCATTTTATCCATAATCAGTAAAAGCATATTTGTTGGTAACAAAGATGAATATGAGACAACCTACAGTAGTCTTACCAGTCAAGTGTTTATAGCATGAGAAGTATCTGCAACCTTGCTGCTTCCAATAGAAAGTCACTGGCAAATGCTACCTACACTTTCTTTGTTTTGTTTTTCCTGTGGAAAGACACATTTTTTTATATACTTTTCACAGATTAATTAAAATACATTTCCTCATCATGATGACACCTATGAAATTTAAATAAGAGACATTGATTTCAGAGAAGAAACACAAGCTGGTAAAACATTTTTTTATGGATTTTTGCTTGACTGGTCCATTGCCATCTTATCTTTCCTGTTGGTGTTATTTTAGAAAATCAGCTATGATCTCTATTCTGTTAGAGTGATTGTCATATTAAACACTACCTACAAGCTGAAGAAATGGGTGACATTTCTTTCATTTTATTCTGGCACGTAATATTTGGTAGTCTAAATAAGTTTTGAAACTGTACATCTATTTGAAGCAAAGCTTTTCTTCTAAATGGCAGTTTTACAGTCTGTCCAGTCAGGATGTTCAGATTCTTTGAGGTACACATTCTTTAACTGACTACCAGAATTTTAAATCAATAATCAGATTAGAAACTTCTTACAGAAAGCAAGGGATTTGCTCTCCCTGACTGACAGCAGTCATGTAGTTCATAATCAGGATTAGTCCTTTTAGGAGACTGGGGATTACCATGATATGTA
Organism: Chaetura pelagica; assembly: GCF_000747805.2. Taxonomy (NCBI): domain Eukaryota; kingdom Metazoa; phylum Chordata; class Aves; order Apodiformes; family Apodidae; genus Chaetura; species Chaetura pelagica. Next base: position 906,282 of record NW_009953507.1, on the reverse strand, counting down.
CCCTATGGCATTTTTTTTCTCCTTAGATATCTCTTCCAGCTCTTTATTCCAACTATATGACTTAAGTGTCTGCTCCCCAGATCACTGGACACACCAAAGAGTGCACGGTGTTTGCTTTTTAAATTGATAGAATTTGGCACTTTGAAAGAAGCTCCCAGCAGGATGGTCTCCCCTGCTGAAATATGTCAGTAGCCATCTCTCCTCATTATCCAAATGGCCTTTTTGATGAATGGCAGCAGCAGTCTTTGCTTGTTAGAGCTAGTTTGCTGAATGCTCATCACAATTGTTTTAGAATAATTATCTTCAGGGTTAGGTGGAGGCCAGACTGTTCCTCATTAATACTACAATACTGGAGTTGATTTTTGTTCACAACTGTTAGCACCAAGGCATGAAATCAGATTGTGAATACTGAAAAAAACCCCAATACATCACTTAGTCATGCAGAATATGCAGGAACATTTTTAAAATTCCTTCTTTTTTTAGTTGATATCACTTAAACAATTCTTTGAAGTGTGTAAACCTATAGTCATGTCAATTCAAATACTACTTATTTGTTGAGCAGGAAGGAAGGAAGTAGTATATTTTCAACAATGTTTGTATCTCCCCAACTTGATTAAACTAAACATAAATTCCTGATGTCACTGCACATCTTAAAATGAGGAGGGAAAAGGGAAGAAGTGGGTACAGTTCTCTGGCAAAAAATGTGAAGTGATTGTATTGCTTGAAATTGCAATTGAAAGGTTGGGGTAGTTTGAGGCGTTCCTTCAAATAGGGGTAGGTGTGGGGGGAGAAATCTCTGTGCTAATCTCTTGATGAGATAACATTACATGTCCCCTTACTGTAAGGCCTCAGCCCCCCACCATGGGCTGTGTGGCAGTTATGTAAGCTATTATTTAGATTATGAAACTAAGCTCTGATTGCAATTTGCACACAGGGAAAGAAGCTTCACTGAGGCTATTCAAATTTTCAGAGAAACACCTGTTTGTGGTGCTCCTGTATCTTATTACATTTCCCATGTAAGCCTGCCAGATCAGCTGCAGAAGGAAGAGGTCCCTGAGTGCTGTAGCCCCATGGGGAGCAGGGAAAAAGGGGAGGAAAAGGAGATGTCCAAGCTGTTGGATCAAGTCATGTATGATATGTAGTGGGATTTGGATAAAAGTGGGGTTCTAGACTTTTTTGGTTGTTATTTTTTGTTGGGTTTTTTTGTTTTGGTTTTTTTTTGTTGTTGTTTGGTTTGGTTTTGTGGGTTATTTTAAGCACAAGAATTTTAGATTTGTAAGCTATTGGTTTGAACCTACATGCTGTGTTATCTCTCTGCTGTCCTAACACAGAGCAGCAGTTTTCTGTACATGAGCAAGAGGAAACACTCCTCAATAGAAGTTTGTTTCTTTTGGTTTCCATTTGACACACCTGTTGGAGCCCAGAAATTAAATCTGAACGAATGTGATACTAATCTCTTTTCTCTACAACTTCCCTTTCTCACAGCCTGGCCAGCCTAAGGTTTTAGAGTGATTACGTCCAAGTGTGTTGTTATGTACTGTTGTTATCTGATTGTTTCAGTGAATGAGATAGGCACACAAAGTACACATGGGCTGTAAGTAGTGTTGTGAAATACAGTCTCGTTTGTATGGAAGTGAGCTAGAGAATGAATTTAACACAGAGCCTGTCTGAGGTCCAGAGAGAATGCAGGAAGTAGGGACCAGGGAGAGCAAAGATGTTTGTATGGTGCTACCAGCTGAAGGTATTGATCAAAGTATTGGAAGCATGTATCAAGTAAGGAATTTGTTCCAGTAATTTGCAGGACAGCCTCCACCCACTTTAAATGCTTTTTCCATTACATTATTTAAATAAATATTTTTAGTTTCAGTAGGAAGTAATGCATTATTCAAATGGCAGCTCTGAGGCAATTTATTCAGATGCAAAAAGCACTTTAAATTGATTTTGAAACTAACAGCATCAGAGAAGAAAAAAGGTGGGTGGGAGCACAAACTATCTTATAAAATATTTACACAAATAATTGTGTATTTCATAACTTGATAGACTTACATTTTGGGATCCCCAAAGTACTAATGAAAATTAGTTATTCTTGACACTGACTTTAATGAAGCATGTCTTCTGTTCATAAACACAGCAAGTAACAAGTTGCTTATTGGACAACATTTTCATATCACCATTGAAAACAAATAAACAAAAAAACCTGCATTGCATTAAGCAGAAAAATGAAGAAAATAAATTAATATGCTGTTTAGTCATTCTATGATTTATAATGTAAAAGTGTTTAAAGTTGAATTGGACTCCAACGAAGGTATTGCAAACCTTGCATTACTGATAAATTGTATTGCAGTCGTCACTGAGGAAGAACTTCTGTTCTTTAGTTCTGTCATACTGTATGCATTTTTCCCAGCCATTTGTATTAGGAACAGCTTTTGTGTGCCACATAAGTGAACCCAGCACTAATCAGCAACAGATTTATTGCTTTTGCCTGCAGGGCCATCATCTGTGTTCTTAGCAGAACTAGTGGACATACCAGCTTTGACATACTGTACAGGAAGTTTTTTTCACAAAAGTCAGGCTTGCCAAACCCTGAGGTCATCAGTCTAACAGAGTTGCATTGACTGGGTAATAGCTGAGCAGTTCTTGAGATCTGGCCCACTATTTAACATCAGACTACAAGCTTCTTTTAATTAATAAAAATGTAAAGGATGGCCTCAAGCTCAAAAAGCCATTGGGCACATGCTTGTCTTTAAGCATGTGTGAAGTCCTGTTGATTTGAATATGAGTACTTCCTGCAGCAGAAGGCAATGGGAAGTTTGAGAAAAGTATGTGTAAGATCAAATGTCCTCTTTTTTGTTCTTGATTTCCTCATGAGATCTGCATACAGTAATGTTTTTTTCCTAAGATCATGAGATAGAGTCACTGTTCCTACCACAGAAAAATGGACTTAACTGAAAGCGGGGTCCTGATTCAAAGGCTAGAGTTGCTTGCACAATTATCTTCTGGATGCACAGAAATTTTGTTATGGACTTCTGACATGAATTTGTATATGAGTACTGTGAACTCATACCAGAATTCTTGGGCTCTGCTTGTAATGATTCACACACTGGTTTTGGACATTTGGGAAAACTTGACTTGTTGCTACCACAAAACATATGTGTAAGAGAATGAAAATTAAGTGTTTGGAAAAAGGAGGTGCTGGACAGAAGAAAAATTTAAAGAAAAGATTTATGAAAACATATTCTTCAGGTCAAAATACTTTTCACGTGTATTGAAAAGAATGCAGGTAAAATATTCTCACTAGTGTTCTTATGACTTGATCTGCTTTTAATAATATAAAATTACTACAAGGAACACGAATAATAAACTGAGTGAGAAAATAAACAGTGATATGTGTATCCTCAGATTTTGTGTTATTGCTGTCACTATAGTGTCAGAAAGCTTCCTGTGTAAAACAGGCTTGGTTGGTAATCATAGGTTTTCCAGGGTGCTTCATAACTACCAAGAGGAAATTTGAAAAGAACTTGCATCAAGTTTGGAGACTGAGAAAGAATCTGTTTTCATTTAGAAATAGTGGAAAGTGACATTTATATGAGTAAGGGATTGTGATTGAGAGCTGCAAGAATTTATTGATGATTTTTTCCTCTGTAATTTCTTAATATTGAAGTGTAAGGGAGAGTATTTGGTTTTGTTATGATGTCATAATGGTCATTTTATCATCATTCTTAATGTGGGTGTAATATTGCAGCCATATAGATCTGCTAAAATAACTGAGAGTCAAGTAATGGCCTTCCAGTACCTGAAAGAGGCCTGTAGGAAAGCTGGAGAGACTTTTTACAAGGGCACAGAGCAACAGGACAAGGGGTAATGACCTTAAACTGGAAGAGCGTTTTTTTTTAGAGCGTAGATTTAGAATATATATTAGGAAGAAATTTGTCACTATGAAGGTGATGAGACACTGGAACAGTTTGCCCAGTGAAGTTATCCTCCCTCCCTGGGAGTGTTCAAGGTCAGATTGGATGGGGCTTTGAGCAACCTGGTCTAGTTGGAGGTGTACCTGCCCATGGCACCAGGGTTGGAATTAGATGATCTTTAAGGTCCTTTCCAACAGAAACCATTCTATGATTCTATGAACAGATCTTTTATTTTTTATTTTTTTAAAGTATTTTCCTGGTATAGATATTATTTCTTAAGTTTTCTAGTATAATGACTATCTGTACTATATTCAAGAGGTCTTTTAAAAATAAAATTTGTATTTGCTTTAATGTGACCATGATTACACCCCCTAAGCTGTTAGTTCCAGCAGCTTGCATGTTTATGTAGACAGTCACAGTTGTATGCTTTGCCTTTTAAAGAAAAGGAAGCTGAAATAAAGTTTGTGCTCTGTAGAATTTGGCTGTGTATCTTTAGACAAAATGACATTGGGTCATTTTTGATGCAATATCTGAGGCACTAAGTGGTTTGATCTTTTTCTTTCCTCCTTAGAACAGAATTTGATACCTGGCTTTCTCCCAAATCTAAGAGCATTATAATGTGGGAACTCACCCTGCTAAACTTGAGAGGGAGTGGATAATTGTTGTTGTAGGTGTTCACATAGCAAGGCATTTATATTTATGTTTGTTTCCAGAAACCCTTACCTCAGCAAATTTGGCAAGTCTCTGAATTTAGCTCACATCTTCATTGTTTACAGACTGATTGTGGAAATCAGCAGTGGTGAAAGTCAACCTGCACATTGAGCCCTACCATGTTTTTATCTCAAGAATGTCTCCTTCAAGTGGAATAAGGGTTGTTGTATTTGCCTGGCATATAAAATCCCAACTGTTTGATTTAATGTGATATCCTTACAGAGCAATGAAGCAAATGTAACACAAAAGCCAGGCAGTCAAACTGCTGTCAGTGCCAGTGTGTGAAGAAGTGGAAGATGGAAAAATTATTCTTAATGTCACTAGCACTTAAAAAGCATCAAGGAGTCCCATGACTTGAAAAATAAGCAATTTTTCATGGAGTTCCTCAAGCTTAAGTGTGCATGATTCCACTGATAAAAGGATTTAACAGTTAAATAGAACACTCATATTCACAGCCTTGATCAGTTTTAAACTCCACAATTTTAATTTGGGAATAATTTAATCAAGCTTCAAGTGATATTTTCCAGGGCATTTTTTGTAAAATATCATTTAAACCACATGTTTGCAGCCTGCACCTGGAAAATAAGATTCAGGCTATAGTTTCAGTATAGCATTTCAGTACTTTTTACAAGCTTCTTTATTGTCTTTAAATGTCCTGTCTGCTTGAAATCTTCTTCCACTGAAGTGCAAATGGAACTCAGAAATGAGCACAAAGCATGACCCTAGCATACTGTGCAGACCTCTTTTAAAGCCACATGGCAGACCAGTTTTACTTCCCATGCAATTCTACAGAAGATGAGACATCCACACTCATGAACTTATTTGCATGATGGTGGACCAGATTTTGTTGTTACTGGCTTATTCAAAACACATTAGCAGGAAATACAAACCAAAAAATGCAAAGAATGAAGGCAGTTACACCTTATCTAAAATCTCCTACACATAGGTAGTCTGTTCTCTTTCTGAAAGCCTACAAATCATGGGAATCAGAACAAAAGCTAGAGCAAGTGGCATTAAAATTTGGGCTCAAAGTTAAAATTATAGATAGCTTTGTATGTTCTTAAACCTTTCAGTATGTGAAGGGCATTTGGACCTTATCCCCAGCTTTATATAGCCAATTTTTTAGTAAAAGATGGAAGAATGCCCCTAGGTGAAGTTTCCTTGCAGAGTATATGGATTTAAAGTAATTTTTACTGAGTTTGCTTTTGCAAGACGGTGTCACAAGTGTTTGATCAAGATCTTGTGTGTGAGCATTGATTCCCAAATGTCAGTATTTTGAAAGAGTGTTGCATAATTTAACAAATAATTACCTAGTATTCTGTAGTTTTGGTGGGAAGAGACTAACATATTCACCTTTATAAAAGAACCTCCTACACAACTATTTATACTCCAGGCTTGTTATCTTGTACATGTGATACAATTTCATTGCTTTTGAAGACTATTGCTAATTTAATAACACTATGGGAGAATAAAATTTTATCCAAAATAGCTCCCAATACTCACTAAATTTCAACATCAGTGTGCAAGTCTACAAGAAACTTGGTAAACGGGTAAGTTTACAAAAAGCTATAAGCATATCCATGTTAAACAGTTTTAGCCGAATTTAGATATTTAAGGTCTCATTATAATCAGTAAATAAAAAGAGTTGTTCAAAGGAGGGACTGAGTATAGAATCATAGAAAGGTTTGAGTAGGAAGAGAACTTCAAGGTCATCTAGTTCCAATCCCCCTGTATATGCAGAGACAGCTCTCACTAGACCAGGTTGCTCAAAGCCCCATCCAACCTGGCCATGAACACTTTCTGGGATGTGGCTTCCACAACTTCCCTGGGCAAACTGTTTCAATGTCTCACCAACTTCACAGTGAATAATTTCTTTCTAATATCTAATATAAATTTACTTTCCTTCAGTTTCAAACCATTACCTTTGTCCTATACTCCCTGTTAAAAGAATCCATCCTCATCTCTCCAGGCCTCCTGTAAGTACTAGAAAGCTACTATAAGGTAGACTTGAGTCATTCAGTCATCACTTGTGATTCTCTTAATGGGGAGGGAAGAACACTGAAAGGAGAGAAGTAAGGTCTCAGAAGAAGCACCAAGAGTTTCCTATAGGCTAGCTGCTGTCACGGTTCTCCATGTTCATTTTAGTCCTTCATGTTCATGAAGACAGATTGTTCTGATAGTTTTACTAGCAAGAAGTTATTGAGTTCATATGAACTGAGGCTTCCAAGAGATGTAAAATTGGGTAGTTTTGAGTGTATTCTTGCATAGGTGTCAAAAGTATGAAGTGACTGTCTCCTACATGTAACGATTGCATCTTTCTCTGGAAATAAGTATGGAAAGTTCCTTAGCAGGCAGTAAACAGGGTTGCAACAAAAAAATAGTATACATTGGCTTCCTTCTACCTGAATCCCACAGCTAAGCCTCAGATATTGCTTTACTGTCTAGGATAAACTGGCAGAACTTTCTTGAATGTTACTGTGAGAAATAACTGGATTATTTTTAGTGAAATTGCCATCACTCTAAAGTGCAGCATAAACAGTAAAAATTTGGTAAGGCCATAAACAACTGAAAATGGAGCTTCATGATAGAAAGACCCGAGCCCATAATTTATACCAGATGAAACTCAACATGTGATATTGTTCTACTGTATGAGCCTTATGCCCAATTTTAGCAGCCATTGTTTGAATGGAAGACTAAGGAGAATATGAAGAAAGACTCCCTCTCATGTACCTGCTCAGACTGCAGTTTTAATGTTAAGAACTTCAGGTATAACAGACCCTGTGGTGCACTCAATGACTTTCTGTGCTGTTTGGCAGGATAGCTGTGGGACAAGAACATAAGTTAGAATTGGTTCTCTGTTTTGATTTTTGACCTGAGCCTTATGAGAGGGTGATTAACAGCCCACCTGTTCATTGCTTTAGTGCTGGCAGAGCTGCAAACAATTTCTGTCCTAAAAGAAAAATATTTTGAAAAGTAAAACCTTCCCAAAGAAATAAAAATATGCATTAGTACCACTCCTTCCTTTTGCACTTGGCCTAAATCTTAAGTGATCTGTTTAAAAATACTATGTACACAGTGGGCATTCATATCATGACTACTAACAAATTTGCATATTTTCAAGCATTTTTTATCATTCTCTAATTTTCTGTGCTTAAACAACATGCTTCAAAAATGCCTTTTTAAGATTTTGTATTTTCCTTGTGGCCATTATTGGCATGCATGTAAATTCAAGTGTGAGAACGTTGTCAGTAGAGGCAGATCATGGAGGACTTGAGGCTGGTCCCTTAATGGTTTCAGCAAAAATCTCTAGTATCAAGTGATTCAGAAGACAGGTATGATCAATGATCTGTCAGCACAAAACTGATAGCTATTTTCTCCATCATGGTATCACTTAAAAGACAGAGCAAAGACAGCTGTGCTTTATACAGTGGTTTGAAGTTGCGTTTTTTTGAATGTCTGTAGAAGGCTTATTGAGGCTTAAATTTAAAAAATATAAATAATATGAGTTGTACCAAAAACGAGGATAAGATGGAACAACAGTTTGTAATTGTTGTTGTTATTTAGTTACCTTTAATACAAATCAACAGCTGAATTATAGAATATCTAATGCCTATTCTTGCAGCTGTACAGTAACTAATGGAAGTAGTTCTTTCAGATGCTCTGTAGAGTTTGAGGCATTGCATTTTTACTGCAAATTTGCTAACAAGCCTTCAGTGATATAATAAGCCCTATGATTGGTAACTGACATTTGAAGACTCATCACTAGGGTTAATATTAGACATAATTTTCCATAAAATTTCCCCTATTTACTATAAAAACAATATTAAGAATATTCTATCTAGCACATCTACTCCTTTTAAAGTTTATCAACCATCTATACAATTTTGCTACTTAAATAATCAATTTTAGGTTAAACTATAATTAGAAATATTAGTAATTATAGAGGAAATAAGAACCTTGACAGTTTCCTGAATATTCAACATGGCAACAAAGGGCCATAACCTCATTACTCTTCAGTTGAAGCCATTGGATATTCTGATGTATCTGAATATGGAAGGAGGAATGCAGACACCCAAATTGATTGAGATTAGATATGGATATTCTTCAGAAGGGTATCTTTTCTGTTACACATGGGATGTTAGCCCTGGGAAGAACTAGGGAGCCACAGAGATTTTGTCGTCATGGGATGTGAAATCCAAGGCATGGTGGGGAAAGGCGTGTATGGGAGGACTTAGACACACTGCAAGTTGGAGACTAAAAAAAGACAAGGTGATTATGAAAGTAGTTCAGAGGGGTTTTGCTACTATGTGAGGAAATTCTACTGGCTTGGAGTGGATTACTTAGCAGAGTGAGGAAATATTTTGGAAGAAGACATATGACAAAGCACCTGATTTACCTTTGATCTTGAAAACTACATCTGTCTGTTTTCTCATTTCTCTGTCTATTGTTTGCAGCTCACACTGGTTTTGCCAGGTCTGCTATGAGACATATAAGCTCCTAAGGGCCTGGAACATGTTTTCCTGTGTACTTCCCAAAGGCCATCCTAAACACTACTCATAAATAATACATTTTTGTAGTCTGCACACTGTTCTCTGACCCAACATAAGTTCTCTTTATTTCAGAAGAGAATCACTAAGGACATGTGCACAGAAGCACTAAATTCTCTCCCCTAAGAAATATGAGAAGACCCCTTTCATGTAGGAGTGATTTGTAGTCACTTCAGCTGTCAGTTACATAGTCAGAATTCTGTCTGGAGCACCATACAGCCCTGTCAGCATTCCAGAGTTCAGCCCACATGCCTATGCTTTGAAATTAAGTCTTTGCAGCAACTGGCAGCTGCTGCTTTTTGAAAGTATGAAAAAAAAACTTTATTCAATGAGGAACAGAAACTACAATTTTAAAAATTAGTCTGAAAACTGAGAGTGTGAAATGAATCATATGCTATCTCCTATCCAGGAGTGATGCAGAACCTCATAAAGTGACAGTAAAAGAAGTAAAATTATAATAAAAAATCCTGCTGAAATATGTAAAAATACTATTAAAAATACTGAATGTAATTTCAAACAATATATAAAACTGTGTTCCATTTTTTCTCTGTTAAAATGCTTCACTTAAGTGAGTATCACTCCATCCTCTTCTTGAGTATTTTACAATTATTTAGCTTTGGGTGGCTCCAAATTCAGTCTAGCACACTGAAAATTTTAAATTATTAGTTCAAATCAGGTAAATTGTCTAGCATACAAATGAGACACTAGAAACCAGTAAGTGTGCCTGAAAACTGACATCCATGAGTCAGGAAGGTCCAGATTTTTCAACATTATTCTAAATGCTGGGCTATGGAGAGGGAAGAACACCCAGAAAGCAGATTGCTTTAACTTTATTGTCTTAATTTTTTTTTTCTGCAACATATTATTGGTCGCCAGAGTTTTGGCCACCAGAAACTACAAGTCTGACAAGTTGCAAACAAAGAAATGAAATATACTGAGCAGGACTTTCAGTTTCTGTTTCTCCCTATGACCAAACAGTTCATCCTTCTGTCTTCCATAAAGCAACCAGCTTTAAACATAGAAAATGCTACTGTGTTCTGTAAACTTCCAATGTTATTGTAAGACAGGATGAGGTGTGCTTTTTCATATGCACAGAGGAGAAAGCATCTCTGGACCCTCTGTTTATAAATATATTCCAGATCACTGTTTGAAATATCAAAAGTGTATGTTTGATCCTTTCACGTGCTAATGATATTATTTTTCAATTTATTAAATAAAGATAGAAGCAAAGACCCAAACCCCTTGTTATAGATGTAGCTGTTAAAGAACCATTCTGCCATAGCGAGTATAAAGTGTAAAATTTATTATGTTAATTGGATGAAAGAAGCCATATAAAAATGCACATAGTATTGTTTATCTTAAAAAAAATAAAATAAATATATATATATTGAAATGAGAATGCAAATTACAAAGACGTTATAAATAGCAGCTAAAACACATTAGTCGTTCAGTGCTCATACATGCTGACTGAAAAAAGCCAAAACACAAATACAAACAACAAAACAACAAAACAACAAACACCTAAATGTAAAGAAACAAACACAACAATCAGTGGAGTTTAATGGCAACTTCGCAAATGCTTCAAAAAAGAGGGAGACTGTTTAGAAATTATAAATTTTGTCAGTATGAAAAAACAGAATGAAAGAAGAAGAAACACTGTGACTAATTAGAAGTAAATTCTTAGGCCGGGATGAAATTATTTTGGTGAGCAACTTGCTGAACTACAACTAACCAATTTATTTTCCAAATACATGACAAGCTTCCTTATGGAGGACAAATAAACTACAGTTTTTCAACTTAGAAAAAAGATGACTGAGTCTATAAAATTAAATGAATGAATAGGAGAAAAACATGCACATTTTTCCCCTCAATATTAAGTGTATTAAATAATATCATCAGTCTGAAAATTTTAATGCAATGATAAGATTGTTTTCATTTGTGCCACAACATGTTGAGGGATTCAGAAAAGAATTAGACAAATTCATGGTAATGGATCATAAAATCATAGATAGTTAAGGTTGGAAGGGACCTTAAAGATCATCAAGTTCGAACTACCACTCCCAAGTCCTTTTCCTCAAGACTACTCTCCAGCCATTCTTCCCCCAGCCTGTATTTGTGCCTGGGTCTGTGCAGACCCAGGTGCAGGACCCTGCATTTGGCCTTGTCGAACTTCATGAGGTTGGCACTGGCCCAGCTCTCCAGTCTGTCAAGGTCTCTCTGGATGGCGTCCCTTCCATCTAGGGTGTCAACCACACCACACATCTTATTATCATATCAGCTGAGGATATGCTCAATCCCACTGTCCGTGTCTTCAACAAAGATGTTAAAGAGTGCTGGTCCCAGTACTGACTAGTGAGGGACACCACATGTCACCTGCCTCCACTTGTCACCTGCTTCCATTTGGACACTGAACCATTGACCACAACTCTCTGGCTGCAGCCATCCAACCAATTACTTATCCACCGAGGGTCCATCTGTCAAATCCGTGCCTTGTCAGTTTGAAGACCAGGACGTCATGTGAGACAGTGTCAAATGTCTTGCACAAATTTAGGTAGATAATGTCAGTTGCTCTTCCACTATCCACTATCTCTGTAGCCTTGTCATAGAAGGCCACCAAATTGGTCAGGCATGATTTGCCCTTGGTGAAGCCATGCTGGCTGCCACCAATAACAACTCCTTATTTTCCATGTGCCTTAGCAGGTTTTCCAGGAGGATCTGTTCCATGATCTTGCCAGGCACAGAGGCAAGACTGACTGGTCTGTAGTTGCCTGGCCTATATTCTTCCTTCTTCCCCTTTTTAAAAATACGGGCTATGTTCCCTTTCTTCCAATCAGTGACTGCCATGGCCTCTTAAATATAAGGGACAGAGGCTTAGCAACTGCATCCACCAGCTTCCTCAGGACCCATGGGTGGACCTCATCAGGTACCGTAGACTAGTGCACCTTTGGGTTCTTTAGATGGCTTTTTTTGACTTTTTCTTAGTTGGGATGCAATGCTCTTGGGCATGGAGAAGGTGATCCTTAAATATTAGCCAGCTTTCATGGACCACTCTTCCCGACAAGATGTTATCCCATGACAGTCTCTCAAGCAGATCCCTGAAGAGGCTGAAGTCTGCCCTCCTGAAGTTAGGTGTAGTAAGCTTACTGTGAGCCCATCTTGCTGCCCTGAGGATCTTGAACTCCACCATTTCATGGTCACTACAACCAGGGCTGCCCTTGAGCTTAACATGCCTTACCAGCCCTTCCTTATTGGTGAGAACAAGGTCGTGTTTATTGAAGATGACAGTCTGTAGGCAATCACCAATTCAAGAAGCTCTTAAACCATTATTGGCTGGAGTGAGTATAAAAGGATATTCTGTGCATTCATGCTGTTTTGTTGATGTTTTCTTGAGTATCCATTATTACCTTACCTTAGAGATACAGGATCCTATACTAAACAGCCCTCTGGTCTGAACCAGTCCAATTGTTCTTGAGCTCTTATGTTGAAAATATACAGCATGGAATAAAATACAAATATGTTTCTTTCTGAATTGCTGTGACAAATTTCATTCTTTTAGTTAAACATTAAAAGACCAAAATCTGAAAATACAGGTGATATTTATATAGCCTATAAGAAAAAAGTGCATTGTAAATTGTTACTTCCACAGAATAAAACCATATTATCATGAACTATAATGCTTAATTTAAATCATAAATGTTGTTTGCTAACTTTCCTAGCATTTTGCATGTGGTGAGACACTGGTTGGCTAGTTGATAATTAACTCTGCTGGAAACTGAGACCAGAGAATTTGTTTTGCAAATTTAATTCCTAGGAAGGCTCTCACATGGTGAAATGTATGCAGAGGTTGTCATTTAAATCCTCTAATTTGTTTTTATAGGTATTATTCTTACTCCTTACATTGGTGTAATGTATTTTCAAACTTGTTTATGACTGAGAATGTGTTTAGCACTCCATGAACCAGAAATGTCTGTTCTCTGAAAGGAAATTAAAATTGACATCACTTGGTTATGGGAGGAAAGTTTTAAGTATGCAACATTTGTATATACTTTACCTAAATCTTAGAGCACTGTATTGAAACATTATTTCTCATTTTGCAAAGGTGCAAACTGAAGCAAAGTTTATAGTGCAACAAATAATCCAGCTAACATAGTGACATAATAATTATAATTTGGTGAATACTAAACATCCAAAGATCAGCTCTAAGCACAGTAAATACTTTTTCCGAAGTAATCACTAAAGCCCAGTGTGTAAAGTAAACACAGCAGTTAAATACATCCCGGGAGATACCTTATTAGTGTTTAGAAATAGTGTGTGTTTTGGTACAATATGAGTTGATAGTTGGGCGAGGAAATCTCTTTTCCCTGAATTGTCTCCTATCAAACAGGTCAATAAGGCATGATGATAACTGTGATAAAAAACCAATATTGATAGGTAATTTTAGCTATGGTGTATCATAGAGATCAAGATACCACAAATGATGATAATAATAATAATAATAATATAAAAATAATTATCTTATTTACATTTTGTAAGATAACCGCAGAAGAGCATCTCTACACATATATGATGTGACGACAGAAATAATTGTGAGTACATGCTCGTGTTTTCCACAAATCATCAGGACTTCCAGTGTCTGTGAAGTAAGTGCTTCACATTATACACAGAGAGTATTTTAAACATGTCATCTGCTGCTTTTCAGAATGAAGAAGGTTGAAAAAATAAAAATAAACACAACAAAATAAATACTTTTTCCGAAGTAATCACTAAAGCCCAGTGTGTAAAGTAAACACAGCAGTTAAATACATCCCGGGAGATACCTTATTAGTGTTTAGAAATAGTGTGTGTTTTGGTACAATATGAGTTGATAGTTGGGCGAGGAAATCTCTTTTCCCTGAATTGTCTCCTATCAAACAGGTCAATAAGGCATGATGATAACTGTGATAAAAAACCAATATTGATAGGTAATTTTAGCTATGGTGTATCATAGAGATCAAGATACCACAAATGATGATGATAATAATAATAATAATAATAATAATATAAAAATAATTATCTTATTTACATTTTGTAAGATAACCGCAGAAGAGCATCTCTACACATATATGATGTGACGACAGAAATAATTGTGAGTACATGCTCGTGTTTTCCACAAATCATCAGGACTTCCAGTGTCTGTGAAGTAAGTGCTTCACATTATACACAGAGAGTATTTTAAACATGTCATCTGCTGCTTTTCAGAATGAAGAAGGTTGAAAAAATAAAAATAAACACAACAAAATGGGTGCTTCCTAGAAAAAGGACCTTCCTAGTAACTTCGGGACTTGCTGCTTTTGCCGTAGTAACACAAGCCATTGTGTCTCCATTAGCAGTCAGAGTGGCACAGAGTACTTCTGAGTCTACACACAGTTCAGTCATGGGTCCATCCTCATTGAAATGACAGCGTATACCTTTTTAAAAAGAAAGGTGGTTATCCACTGCAGTGCTTCACTTTGATATGTGATTTAGGAGAGCAGATTTCTTCCTGTTCATGGATCTGCCTGGAAGAATCCTGTGAGTGAAAGTACAGTGAAAGTGGTCCTGAATAAATGCAAAGAGACCTTCTGGTCAGCACCCACAGGGGACATCCAAGCAAGGGGCTTTGTGTCTGCTTACCTTCAGAGCAGATGAGTAATCCTGTTGATGTTCAGATCAAAGTTAAGCATGTGTGAAATGAACAGCCCAGGCTGTGTGGTGCAGACTATGCAAAGCATTGATTTCTAGCCCTGAGGGGATGCCCTTCCCACAACAGTGCTTGAGAGTTCTCAGGATCTCTCATGGCCACTGTGAGGACTGATCTAGTCTCCCAAAGTCAAGTGGGGACTTCATTCCTTAGGGCTTTTGATCAGGACTGCATAAAATCATACTATCAACAGATTTATGCATTTTATCAATCCATCCTCTGCCATATTCAATTGGGTGTATGCATGTCATGCTTGCTATAATCGTACATTTAATACTGTTTTCCATGGGGTTTTTTTACTGTTTTTTAATCACTTAAAAATACTTGAAGCACATTAATAACTATACAACACAAATTGACTTCTACTCTCTTTTAAATATGTCATGGCTGAATATGATATGAATAGAAAAAAAATAAAAGAAAATAAAATTACAGTCTCTATCTAAGCCATCTACATTTTGTAAACAAACTGTACAGAACAGCTTCAGCTTCTTATCTGGGACCCAGCTAGTGTCGAAGAGGCAGAAGACATTAGACCTAGGCATTAAAATGGTGCTGTTAAAAAGGAGTATGGACAATTTAAATTTTGTTGTTCTTCTCTGGCACATGATCCACCTTCATATATATGCCTTTATCAGCAAACACATGCTGACTTACAACATCTCATATCTTCTCTAGTTTCAAGTATGTAAACTGTCTTACAGGAAAAAAGTATGTCTTCCAGCCTAAGACATTCAAACTCACTTTGGGTCTTTAATAATTAAGATGTAGACACAATAAATGGAACTGTCTGCTGAGCTCTTTAGAATTTATAAAAACAAGCTCATGTCTTTGAGTGTTCAGATTTGTATGGTTACTGTTTCAATATGTATGTGAGGAAAATAAAAGCAGCCTGATGCAGTGCTTTTCATTTATTTATTTATTTATTTATTTAGAACAGAAACTATCTTGTTATTACATTCACTTTTGTATTGTTAGAAGAATTTGCTGAAGTGGAAAATATACATAACTAAAACATTGACTGAAAAAAAAAGGTAATCAAAGGAAATTTCTTTTCCTCAGAATGTTGTGAATCTGAAATAATGAAAAGAAGTGCAGTGCAATCCAAATAAATAGTTCTTAGTACTTCCTCTTAGTCATGTCAAAAGTTGCTGTTAAGGGGAAGGCAAACAAGCATTTACAGAAATGTGTGCTTTAAATGTGAGAATGAATAAGCTGCACCTCTTCCTCTATCCTGGTTCCCAAGGTTTCTTAAGAAATTGGATTCAACCACTGTGCTAAGCTCTGCTTTGCCAATGAAGCTTCCTTCAATATGACATTTAGAAGACAAACACTGTATTATGTGATTTGTAACTTCAGAAAGGATTTGCTAAACTATATTTTTTCTCTAAATATTAGTAAATCCAAGCTGTAAATAGGCTTAAAGCTTTTGATACTTAAAGGTGAACTGGAATTTACTTTAGATGATTGGTTTTGATGCATGGATGACTTACACATACGGTATTACTTTTTTCTTTTAAAATAAATTAGAACAGTTTTAGAGATAACTTTAAAGGTCACCTGCTAATTATCTATACTGAATGTCATTAAATGATGTGACATATTTCAGAATGAACACTGGCTCCAAGAGTAGTTATGGGAATCAGTGAACCTTATAATGAAAGGGATGGCCAAAGGTAGAGGCTTTACCTGGAGAAAATGAGTAACATCAGCTACTCAGGTCAATTATTATCTTCTTTTCTACAAAGCTGACTGCTTTGTTTATATATGATTTTTTTTTTTTTTCCTTCCCTGATTGCTCCCCTCCACATTTTTTTTAATATACATGAATAACATGAACAATAATTGCACTTGCAAGTCTGAGTCAATTTAACGCTGGCAGGAAGAGCCACTCAGCAATGACAGTGCACTCCTGATTTGATATGACCATACACCTAAAACAATTTTCCTTTATCAGAGATTCTGAATTCAAAGCTCTCAGTTCTTTTTTGTGACTCTTTTCCTAACTTTTTTTAGAAAACAGAACATATATATTTTTTTAGTTCTGTTTTGAACTACCTGACAAGATATTAATTAAGCCATTTGCAGAAACAGATTCAGAAATCTAGAAATCCCATCATGACATGCATCTGTCCTGCAAGCAAAATACATTAGTAGTGCAGGCACATTTTGACCATCTGCAAAGTGCAGGTGTACAGCATGAATGGGGTCAATTTTGTGCATTACATGGGCTAAAAAAAAATGAGAATACTACTTTACATACAGTTTTGAAAATATTAAAGATATATTAGAGCCCAATTTAAGATTTGGTAGCTAAGCACCAAAAAGAAGGCACACGAAACGATCAGCCATTTCTAAAACCCTGGGTTTTAGCCACTGTAACATGTCCCATTTAACATGCATTTCATTACAAGGCCTTTTTTGCACTTAATTTCTCTCAGCATAATTTCAAAATTCCTCATCAAATGACTGTATCCCCTTTATATCATATAATTTTGCCTTCCCCCTCCCACTTAATGATTGAAGTAAAATAACTTATCTTTCCTAATGAAATAAGCTTTCTTTTTAATCGTCTGAATAATTATGTAGGATCTTACTGTGCTTTGAGGCTGATTTTTAACAAACAGATCTGTATGAATAATTTTGGGAAAAAAAAGTTTGCCTAAACTACTCTGTTGAGATTCCACCCTATTTTAGAGAGAGTTCAGAGTTTCAGCTTTAGCAGTGGGGAGTTTATCCAGGAGGCAGACCTTAGACGCCACAGTGTCTCACTGAACAGGGGCCGTTTGTTCCTGTAGAGCAGTTGACCACTGTGTAGACTAGAGCTTGAAGCTACAGACCTGTGCAATGAGCAAACTTACAGGACCAAATGCATGTTACATCTGTGTGTTCTCATGCTGTGAAAACAAAGGATGCTAAAACTTCCTCATACACACACTAATCATATATATATATGAGAGAGAGAGATGTACATATATATGGGCTAAATAGAAGTAGTTAACTTTTCCTACAAAGATAATCTGCAAAACTAGTGTCTTTTAAAACCTATGTCATCTTTTAAATAAACTTCAAGAATTAGCTACATGATCAATTTCTTACAGGATTTCCAGGAGTAGAAACTAGAAACACATTGAGATACTGTAAGGCATCTCAAATGACCAGAGATGTCTATGGTTATGCCCTATGTCTCTTACCCTAGAAGTTAAACTCCTATCCCTAAAGTTAGACAGTTCTGAAGTAATGAAATATATTTTGTTCTATTATTAAAAGCTATAAACCTGATATTGTTTTCTGGGAATTCCTTTCTGTCATTATAATTTCAGGTGGGGTAGAGACCCCACCTGAAGAACTTGTGTTCAGTTCTGGAGCCCCAAAATAAGAAGAACATGGAGCTGTTGGAGTAAGTCCAGAAGAAGGCCATGAAGATGATCAGAGGACTAGAGCACCTCTCCTACAGAGTGCTGAGGCTGTTCAGTCTGGAGAAGAGAAGGCTCTGGGCAGACCTTGTAGCAGCCTTCCAGTACCTGAAGAAGACCTACAAGAAAGCTGGAGAGGGACATTTTACCAGAGCATATAGTGCTGGCACAAGGGATAATGGCTTTAAACTGGAAGATGGGAACTTTAGGTTAGACATCAGGAAGAAATTCTTCACTGTGAGAGGGTGGTGAGACACTGACACAGGTTGCCCCTTCTTGGAATTGTTCAAGTCCAGGTTAGATGGGGCTTTGAGCAACCATGTCTAGTGTCCCTGCCCATGCAGGGGGGTTGGAACGAGATGATTTTTAAGGTCCCTTCCTACCTAAACCATTCTATGATTCTGTGATTAATTGAGATGTCATTAGTTTATTTGAATATTAGTAAAGGGGAGGAGTAGCACCTTCTTCAAAGTACGTTTAATTTAAAAATTAGATATATGTTTAGAGGGTCAGTTGTTTCTTTTCACAATGATGATATATTTCTGTAATTAATCTCTTTCTGTTTACACTTATTCTTAAAGTAATATTTCAAATTCTACTGTGTGAGTTAATGAAGCAGTTCATTAGGCATATTTCTAGGCTTTTTAAGAGAAGTCTGACAGTAGTTAAATTTTCTTTGATTCTCTTCAGTCACTGAGGATTTCAAGATTCCAAATTTATCTACATATGACATTTTCCTATAAACCAAAAAAATGTGCCAGTGTGTATGAGAAAAACATTAGGATGTATTACTACCATGTGTATATGTCATCTTTCTAAACATGTGCTGTTTGCTGAGCGGTTGTTTATACTGTATTTGCACAGGGCAATGTAATAAGCTCCATGAATCCCTTGGATTATGCGTGTATAGCATCAAAACTATCAGTCTAAATCTATCTGCTTATTCTAATAGAAGAATCTAATTCTGAAATGTAGCGGTATAATGATTAATAACTTTTTAGAGTTTAACAAGTACTGAACCCCTTATGCGCACTCCTCTGCTCCCCAATTCCCAGAAACCACAGTAGAAACAAAATTTAAAATACTAGCTGCTTTATTGGCATTATTGTAGTTTTACATTCCTAACATAATAATTTAAAAAAACTAACTTGCTCTACATATTCCAAAGAGATTTTTGTTTAATATATCTGGCAGCAAAGATTACACAAAAATATAAAGGTCAGAAAAATCTGACTTAGCCAAAGCAAACATTATCATTTCCTGAAATAGGATAATCAATAAAAATAACTGAGCTGCCTTGAATTTTAAAAATGGTGTTACTACTCCTGTGTGGCTAGGGCACATTTCACAGCTATGTTTTTTTGGTTTTGCAATCTCAGTAGCATAATTACAAGTTAGTTCCAC
This sequence comes from Chaetura pelagica, assembly GCF_000747805.2. NCBI lineage: Eukaryota > Metazoa > Chordata > Aves > Apodiformes > Apodidae > Chaetura > Chaetura pelagica. The sequence continues at coordinate 886,577 of NW_009953507.1, read as the reverse complement.
TGTAGATTTGTTTCTGTTTTTTTCTGTTCTTTCAGCTTTTTGTAGCCTAGTTCTCTATTACAAGCATGCATAGATGCATGAAGGCAGCTTTAAGTAATGCTTTTTTCTTTTTTCTTTGCTAAATTGGTCTAAAGGAGTTTCAAATCACTGTGTCAACAGTGTGTGTTGAGAAAGCCCAAATATTACTTGCAGCAGTCTTTTCTGGGACAGATTGCTGAGTACAGACAGTGGTGAAATGCAGGCTGCAAGAGCTTGTACTAGTGGAAGTTGTAGGACAGTACCTTATTTGCTACTCATAATAGTAGCAGATACCTGCATAATAATGCCTGCATCTACCCACTTTAAAAGAAATTATACAGCTCAAAATTCTAATAAAATGCTTTATGAGGCACTGGGATACTTTAAGTTTCATGTGATGAAGCATGTCATGAAATAACGTTAAGTGCAATATCAAATGAGTTAGCATAGTTCTAGCCTACAGGGAAAGATGACTTGACAAATCTTCAGAATCACAGAAGTTCTATCAGTTCCAGGCTGTTGACTGAATAAATTGGGTGTCACATAAGGTGACCAGTAGTTATCTAATAACCTAATTCTTAGATGCTTTTTGAAGGTGAGAAAACAGGTTGTTTCTATTGAAAAGGTCATTTGGGGTGGGAGAGAAGATCTCTGCTATGATCTGTTTCTCCTTTTTCACTTGAGTGCTACTACACAGTGAAAACAGGAGATGAAGAACAGTTCACTTTCTTTCTTCTCTGTTTTTTGCTTCTGAGTCAAATGGGAGGCATTGTTTAAAATTATCATGAGGGGAAACCTCCCGGCCAGTGGCCAAACATCCTGTCTTCCCATAGCTTCATTGCCAGCTGGTTTGGAATTTAAACTCGGATCTCCTGCCCAAAGGCACAAAGGACTGCCACAAGACTGTCTGGCTTGCTCTAATTAAAATCTTTCAAATATTTTGCACTTTTTACAGACTGAGAATGTTCTTGAGTCCTTTGCAACTGATTCACCCTCACCTCCAGCAATCTTTAGGCATTTTGCTTGTCAAGTAGCCCGACACCAAATGTGCTGGCTTTGTCTGACCTATATTACAATGCAAACCAACTCAGTTCTTTAATTCACTGCCAAATAAAGCTCTTGTTATCTCTGGATGGATAAAGGGAACTAGGCCAAATGGTGATAAAGTCTCAGGGATGAAATGAGATTAAACCAGTTCCACCTCACCTTGCTATTTGCTAATTATACATGCACTGGTCAGCAGAGCTCACTGTCTGTCTAATCATATGTCTAAAGGTCAATTAAAAGGGGCTAATGTCCACAAATTAATATCCAGTGAAAAGTATTAATCATGCTTGTCCTTTCCTCTCTTTTTGTCTTTTCAAAACAAGTACATGGCATGATACATAATGTATAAAATTTCAGAGTGCTTTTAAAGCACAAGAGAATTTATCCCTCTTGCTTTTTTTTTCTTTAAAATCCAGAATGACTTGACAAACACAATTTTAAATGCAGATCTACAACAAGGTCAAAGAACTACCTTTCGTCTTTTTTAATTAACACTTGGCAATATTGTTAAGAAAAGCATTACTCAGACAGCTGGAGTCACGTTAGCACCAGAAACCTCTCCAGGACATCAAACAATGCTGAGAAGCCTCTGCAGAAGCCTTTTGGAACAGTTGCTCACTATATGTCTTCTCTGTCACCGCATGAACACATATCCTTCTATAAAATGGTTGAGCTATAAATACACTCAGTAGGCAATTTTTTTTGGCTTGTTGAGGGAGAGAGAAGTGGAGAGCTGAAGTTTAGTAACTCCTGACCTGCCCTATTTGAAAATACATCTGATGGAGAAAGCTGTACATGCGAACAGATGTGTAATCAGGGAACACACTGCTGTCTGCAGGCTGCCCCAGAGTATCCTAGTAAATGGAAGGCTATATCTCTCGGCTTCTTTTCCTTCTTGGCCCCAGCTGCTCTTTCATAGGCATCAGGGCACCAGGCAAAACAAGTGCAAGTGGCAAGAGGATTGGGCCCTCCCGCAGTCTTGTCTAAGCAGATCCTCTGGACGCAGCATTGGCTGCTCAGCAGGTGTGCGGAGGATTTGCAGCCTCACAGATTCTGAAACATCCACCTTGCCAGCCTCTCCTCCTACTTCAAAGGAGCAAGTAAACTAGAAATGGTACAGAGAAGCCTAGTATACAGAGGCCAGGAGCAGAGGAAAGAGAGCTGGGAAAGCAGGGAATAAGGCAGGAATGTGGGAAGTAGTAAGGCAAGAGACAAAGTCGGTATAGACAGAAGAGAAAGGCTGTCAGTAAAATATTGCTAGCTGCTGTCCTGTAGCTGAAACAGATGTGAGAGAGGTGCAGGAAAAAAAATTTAAATGAAGCATTAAATGGGCAGGTTTATGCACAACTGCTCTTTTGAATTTCAAACACTTTACAGGTCATGAGCAAGAAGTGGAGTGCTTAAGTTCAAAATAAGACCATACACAATCTGAAAGACAGAAAAATGAACGAATACCAGAGTTTCAGGCAGTGTAATTTCTTTGAGACAGGACACATATGGAATAAGTTGTCATCAAAGCAATGAGTGTTAGCAGGTGTCTAGACTTCTGTATGAAAAGAGAGGCACTATTGGGTACAGCATTACTCAGCAGGGAGGTGAGATTGCATTTAATAGTGGCCTGTGTTTTTTTTTTTTTTTCCCAGAAGAATAACTCCTTGCATCTTTGCAGGAGTAAACAGATATACTTCTGGAAATCTAACTGCTGGACATTTAGAAAATATTATTCAAACTACTCAGAGATCAGACGTTCAGAACTGCTGATACAAAAATATAAGTTCTTCTAGCAGACACTTTTCACGTATTCATATCAGAAGAAGCCATCAGAGCATCTTGTTTCAACCCAAATATATTTTCTTCAGTGTCACTCATTTAATTCTGAATACCACATATTTTGCACATCGGCATCCACTACTGTTATATACTGACATACCAGATGTGGTATCACCAAGGCAGAATAGAGGGGGAGGACAACCTCCCTTGACCTACTTATCACACCCTTTCTAATACTCCCCAGGATGCCATTGGCCTTCTTGGCTACAAGAGCACATTGTTGGTACATGCTCATCCTCCTGTCCACCAGGACCCTCAAGTCCCTTTCTCCTACACTGCTCTCCAGCAGGTCAGCCCCCAACCTGTACTCGTACATGGGGTTGTTCTTCCCCAGGTGCAAAACTCTACACTTGCACTTGTTGAATTTCATCAAGTTTCTCCCCGCTTAACTCTCCAGCCTATCTAAGTCTCTCTGAATGGCAGCACAGCCTTCTGGTGTGTCAGCCACTCCTCCCAGTTTAGTGTCATCAGCAAACTTGCTGAGAGCACATGCTGTTCCCTCATCCAGGTTGCTGATGAAAATATTGAATAGCACCTGTCCCAGTACTGACCCCTGAGGGACTCCAGTAGTCACCGACCTCCAACTGGATTCTGTCCCATTGACCACAACTCTCTGACTTCTTCATTTCAACCACTTCATGATCCACCTCACTACCTGATCACCAAACCCATACTTGATCATCTTATCTACAAGGATGCTGTGGGAGACAGTGTCAAATGCTTAACTGAAATTGAGATAAACCACATCTACTGCCCTACCATATCTATCCACCTAGTCACTTCCTCATAGAAGGCTGAAAGGTTGGTCAAACATGACTTTCCCTTGGTAAAACCATGTTGACTGCTCTTGATGACCCCCTCATCCTTGATATGCCTAGCAGTAGTGCCAAGAACAAGTTGTTCCATCACCTTTCCAGGGATAGAGGTGAGGCTGACTGGTCTATAGTTATCTGGGTCCTTGTTCTTGCCCTTCTTCTGTAGTCAGGAGTGACATTTGCTATCCTCCAGTCCTTAGGCACCTCTCCTGTTGCCCATGACTTACCAAAGATGATGGAGAGTGGCCTAGCAGTGACCTCCACCAGTTTCCTCAGCAACTGCAGATGCATTCCATCTGGACCCATCTATTTATGGATGTCCAGGCTGTTTAACTGATCCCTAACCCAATCCTCATCTACCAAAGCAAACCTCTCCTTCATCCTGACTCTTTCTGGGACTTCAAGGGTCTGGGGCTCCTGGGGCGAGTCTGCAGCAGTAAAGACAGAGGCAAAGAAGGCTTTCAGTACCTCTGCCTTCTTTATATCCTCGGTCACCAGGGCACCCACCTCATTCAGTATTGGGCCTATATTGCCTCTAGTGTTAGTTCTATCTGCAGTGTATTTGAAGAATCCCTTTCTATTGTCTTTGATCTCCCTAGCAAGGTTTAGTTCCAAGGAGGCCAATAAGCTTTCCTTATTGCCTCCCTACATCCTCTGACAATAGCCCTGTATTCCTCCCAAATGGCCAGCCCCTCCTTCCATGATCCACAGATTCTCTTTTTCCACTTGAGTTTGACCAGCAGTTCCTTGTTTAACCATGTGGGTCTCCGGGCTCCCTTACTTGATTTCCTACCCATTGGGATGCTCTGATCCTGAGCTTGCAAGAAGTGGCCTTTGAATGTTGACCAACTATCTTGAGACCCTTTACCATCTAGTACCTTGTCCCATGGGACTTCTCTTAATTAATTGAAGAGGCCGAAGTTGGCCCTGTGGAAGTTCACGGTTGTGGTGCTGCTAGTTATTCTGTTCCTCCCACACAGGATCCTGAACTCCACCATCTCGTGATCACTGCAGCCAAGGCTGCCATTGACCGTCACCGCTTCAACCAGACCTTCCTTGTTGGTGAGCACAAGATCCAGCAGCGCTCTTCTCCTAGTTGGTTTGTCCACCATTTGTATCAAGAAGTTATAATTGATGCATTGGAGGAACCTCCTAGACTGTGAATGGCCAGCTGTGTAGGTCTTCCAGCAAATATCTGGGTAGCTAAAGTCCTCCATGAGGACTAAGGCCTGTAGTAGCAAGGCTGCTTTCAGCTGCCTGTAGAAAGCCTCATTTACTCCTTTGTCCTGATCAGGAGGTCTGTAATAGATCCCCAAAATTGTATCTCCCATGCCAATCTGCCTCTTAATTCATATCCACAGACTATTCACTTGCTCCTCATCAGCCCCTGGACAAAACTCAATACATTCTAGTTGTTCTCATATAAAGAGCTACTCCACCGCCTCGCTTCACTGACCTGCCTTTCCTGAGAAGGACATAGCCATCCATGACCACATTCCAGTTATGTGAGCTGTCCCACCATGTCTCAGTAATTCCTTCCAGATCATAACCCTTAGAGCACACACAGACTTCTAACTCCTGTTTATTCCGCATGCTGTGTGCATTGGTGTACACAGCTCACTTCTGAATGGGGCAGGGGACCTAAAGACATGGATGCAGCTGAGGTACTGAATGCCTTCTTCACCTCAGACTTTACTTCAAGACTCCTAGGCCCCAGACACCACAGGGATAGTCTGGAGTACCACAGACTTTTTGTGGAAGACCATCAGGTTAAGAATATGTAAGCAACCTAGACATACTTAAGTCCAGGATGGGATTTTACCCCTGCTAAGGGAGCTGGATGGTGTCGTAAGGCCACTCTCAATAATCCTTGAATGATCATGGGGACTAGGGGAGGTACCTAAGGACTGGAGGAAAGCAAATGTTACTCTTATCTTCAAAAAAAGGCAAGGAGAAGGATCCACAATACTACATGCTGCTCCGCCTCACCTTGATCTCTGGGAAGATGATGCAGCAACTAATGCTAGAAACCAGTTCAAGGCACATGAGGAACAAAAGGGTGATTTGGAGTAGTCAACACAGGTTCACAATGAAGAAGTAATTCTTGACCAATTTGGTAACCTTCTATGACTGGCTCAGTATTTGAGGGGAGAGCAGTAGACTTCTGAAAAGGCTTTTGACACTGTCTTCCATAACATCCTCATAGAGAGGACAAGAGAACTGGGAGTTGGATGAGAGTCAGTGTATTTAAAAGTGGCTGAATAACTCAGCCCAGAAGTTAGTGATCAGTGGCACAAAGTATACTTGGAGGCCAGTAACTAGTGGTATACCCTAGAGGTCAATATTAGTACCAACACTGTCCAAAATCTTTATTAATAATATGGGTGATAGGTCGGTGTACCTTCAGCGAGTTTGTTGGTGACACAAAACTGGGAGAAGCAGCTGATATGCCCAGGAGGGGCTTTGTTGTTGTTGTAGAAATATCCAGAGGTCCCTTGTAACCTCAAACATTCTGTGATTCTGTGATTACTATAGCCATCTTTTGTAAAATTGGCCCTATGCAAAGCGAACAAATATTATGATGGAGCAAATGCAGTGCGTCATTGTTGGTGAGCACAAGATCCAGCAGCGCTCTTCTCCTAGTTGGTTTGTCCACCATTTGTATCAAGAAGTTATAATTGATGCATTGGAGGAACCTCCTAGACTGTGAATGGCCGGCTGTGTAGGTCTTCCAGCAAATATCTGGGTAGCTAAAGTCCTCCATGAGGACTAAGGCCTGTAGTAGCAAGGCTGCTTTCAGCTGCCTGTAGAAAGCCTCATTTACTCCTTTGTCCTGATCAGGAGGTCTGTAATAGATCCCCAAAATTGTATCTCCCATGCCAATCTGCCTCTTAATTCATATCCACAGACTATTCACTTGCTCCTCATCAGCCCCTGGACAAAACTCAATACATTCTAGTTGTTCTCATATAAAGAGCTACTCCACCGCCTCGCTTCACTGACCTGCCTTTCCTGAGAAGGACATAGCCATCCATGACCACATTCCAGTTATGTGAGCTGTCCCACCATGTCTCAGTAATTCCTTCCAGATCATAACCCTTAGAGCACACACAGACTTCTAACTCCTGTTTATTCCGCATGCTGTGTGCATTGGTGTACACAGCTCACTTCTGAATGGGGCAGGGGACCTAAAGACATGGATGCAGCTGAGGTACTGAATGCCTTCTTCACCTCAGACTTTACTTCAAGACTCCTAGGCCCCAGACACCACAGGGATAGTCTGGAGTACCACAGACTTTTTGTGGAAGACCATCAGGTTAAGAATATGTAAGCAACCTAGACATACTTAAGTCCAGGATGGGATTTTACCCCTGCTAAGGGAGCTGGATGGTGTCGTAAGGCCACTCTCAATAATCCTTGAATGATCATGGGGACTAGGGGAGGTACCTAAGGACTGGAGGAAAGCAAATGTTACTCTTATCTTCAAAAAAAGGCAAGGAGAAGGATCCACAATACTACATGCTGCTCCGCCTCACCTTGATCTCTGGGAAGATGATGCAGCAACTAATGCTAGAAACCAGTTCAAGGCACATGAGGAACAAAAGGGTGATTTGGAGTAGTCAACACAGGTTCACAATGAAGAAGTAATTCTTGACCAATTTGGTAACCTTCTATGACTGGCTCAGTATTTGAGGGGAGAGCAGTAGACTTCTGAAAAGGCTTTTGACACTGTCTTCCATAACATCCTCATAGAGAGGACAAGAGAACTGGGAGTTGGATGAGAGTCAGTGTATTTAAAAGTGGCTGAATAACTCAGCCCAGAAGTTAGTGATCAGTGGCACAAAGTATACTTGGAGGCCAGTAACTAGTGGTATACCCTAGAGGTCAATATTAGTACCAACACTGTCCAAAATCTTTATTAATAATATGGGTGATAGGTCGGTGTACCTTCAGCGAGTTTGTTGGTGACACAAAACTGGGAGAAGCAGCTGATATGCCCAGGAGGGGCTTTGTTGTTGTTGTAGAAATATCCAGAGGTCCCTTGTAACCTCAAACATTCTGTGATTCTGTGATTACTATAGCCATCTTTTGTAAAATTGGCCCTATGCAAAGCGAACAAATATTATGATGGAGCAAATGCAGTGCGTCAAATCAGCTTTCATATTAGGCGTGTGTTCAGTATTGCATAAGGAAGACATAAACAAGAAAAATAACCTTATTCTAAATTTAATTCTAAACAACCCATGTAAAACTGTGGATTAAACAAGTGGTTTGAAAGTCTGTTAATGAGTATTAGTTGTAAATGGCATTGTATTGAATGGGAGGAAGCAAATAAGAGTATGCAAAGGAATAAATGTTAAGTCTTGTAGTAGTTAACATCTTTGTTAGTGATCTGGAAAGAGAATTAATAACATCTTAATGAAACTCACAAATGAGTACCTGTTGAGCTGCTTTAAATAAATATATAAATAATGGAGTAGGATACCATGGAAATGTAAGCTAGAGAGACAAAACAACAGTTAAGGAAATTATGCTTCATTAGAGAAAATTAGTGAGTTTGTACATGTAAACACCTAAACATTGTGTATTTGCATAAAATGAGAGAGGAATATGAAAGAACAGTATAAAAAAACAATAATGGAAAGTAAATTACTTCAGGTTTGAGAGAGAGCAGCACAGAAAACCATGAAGAGATAAAAGCTTCCTAACTGTCTTCTGAAGGGTCTTAATTGTCCCTTATTCCTTAATACATGGACATCTCCAAATCTCCAGCACATTTAAGCATGTGATAGCTCTGCAAGAAAATTATTTTTAAGATAATTACTTGAAGATACTATTATTTGTATCTTATAGATAGGAAATCAGATACAGGAAGATTAGCAGCTAGACCAAATAAAGCACTTCATTACTAATAACTATATTAAAAGTGATACCCACTTGACCTGAAGTGATTATAAAGTATTAATCCAAAACATCAGCTCTGTTTGCTACCCTGTCTCTCTTCTAGGCTGCACTAACTTACTGGTGGGAACATTTGCACAGGCAAGAAAACCAAGCTTCTGTCATCTCTGTGTAGACAGAACTTCCTAGCTGAGTGCTTTAACTAGTACTAAAAGTCAGTCTGTACTACAACTGCAGAAAGGAGCTCAGACTTACTGGCCTGAAAAAGAACAGGAAGAAAGAGAGTAAAGAAACATTTATTTATATTTTTTTAAATTTGAATATAGGGAATACAATATGTAAAATGTATTTGATTCCAGAAACAAACGTTCTCCGTTACCCCAAGTGTTGAAATAAAATATAATTCTAAATAAACTTAACAGCCCCCTACATTTACAACTGCTTAGCCTCTTTAATGAAGAATCTCTGAGAAAGGAATTGTATCCCAAAACTGTAAATGCAGCAGTACTGACCTGAAAATGTGTTACTCTCATGATTAGTTTTAAAGTTCCTGAGATCTTGACACCCTCTCTCCACCTACCAGAACTCTGCCTTTAACCACAGTGTTCATCTGGCTGTAAGACTCACAGACATGAAATTCTTTTCATATATGAAGCAAAACCATAATTCAGTGTAGGTTCACTTTGTTTCTTCCAACTGGCTCAGAAAAGTCACATACCTTTTTTGTTTAAGCAGGTTTTAGCCCAGGTCAGAATGACAGCTGTCTGTGACACAGTAACACTGGTGTAAGGTTGTCCTCCTTGAGCTGGCACAAAAGCATGAGGAGTGTGGTCTTCTTCATTTTCACAAAATTATAGTCTGGTCACCAGGGCCAAACCCAGACCAGGTTCATATCATTTTGTAATGATATGATGTGCATCCATTACTGATTGTTGAAGCATGGCTTTATATACCCTTGAAGTTTAGTAGTATGCATGCATTAATGCCATCAGTACTTCTCTCTGGATACAGATTCTTGGAGATTAACAATCCTTTCTTTCTTCTTTTGTTCCTTTGAGAAGGAAGTTCATGCTTGTGATGGATTTTCCCAGAAAATATAAATTATATGAGCCTAAAGGATTTTTCTACTTCATTCTTATTAAACATCTTGCTTCACATTCTTAACGATTTCCTTATTTTTCTATTAAAATTCCTTGTTTATTCTATTAAACTCATTATTTCTGCTGACAGTCCTTAGAGGTATCCATAGATGAAATCAACTGTGGTCTGAGATCCAAAATATTATGACAATCAGTATTGATGTGCTTACTTAATGCAGCACCTATGTTTTGAAGAAACATTCTGCTGTAATTACTGACAGAAATCTGGAGGTGAAAAAAAGGAGAACTGCCCTAAGAGCTTATAGGTGTCCTCAGTACAAGACCATTCTTGTGCAAGAGGAAAGGTCCTTCTGATTTCAACTACTCTATGGAGATTTTAACTCTCTCATCATCATAGATGATGCTACAAAGTTCAAAGTCATAACACATTTTTCCATCTTTGATAATGGAAGACATTATAAAGATTAGATTCAGTGTCAAAGAGAGTTCAGAACGTTATTGCAGTGTGAAAAATTAATTCAGAGTTCAACTGAAATGCTTATGTACCACATTGTAATTTCTGGTTTCCTGTATGAGTCTAGGTCTTGAAATGTGAACTGTTCTCATGTCACATAGTTTTAAAAACTCCACCAGTACTCTTCCACCTATGACTGAACTGAATAGTGTTTGTTTACGGGGCTGTAGGATGTCCTGGGCTCACATTAAGCATTTGTCAAACTGTTGGCTAGGAACTCTTCAAGCCAAGCAACTGCATCCACTATTCAAAGTTATTCATGGTTATTCAGTCATTCTAACTTTAGGCGTATAATTTCCTTGCCTTTCAAAGTTAAATTCCTGCTCTGAATAATCCCCTGGAGGAGCTTGTCTTTTTTCTGTAATTACATGGGAAGCTTAAGGCAGCTGGCCACATATCTTAGTCATATATAAATGCCTTAAGTTGAATGTTGTTAAGGTCCCTTGTATTTCTCTCAGTAAATGGTCTAACTACTTGGCTGTTATTATGAAAGGAAATTTCTTTAAAAGAAGTGTTGTAGATACCTATAAAATGAGGAAACATTCAGAACTGTGGATTCTAGGTAGAATGAGGTAGTATTTCCTCAACTGAATGTCTGTCCAGGAGAGGAACATAATTTCAGATACGCACAATGCCTCATGTTTCCTCTTGAACAACAGCCTATCCTACACACACAGCTCCAATAAGGAATCAATGATGGTAAACTGCATGTCTAGAGAATAGTGGACCAAGCCCAAGAGTGGTATTCATTACATACCTGAACCTAGCAGCAGTAACCTTTTAGATGGGTCATGTTTATATTACTCACAGCACTGTATTGTAGAGATCACAGGGCTCATGCCAGAAATAGACCAATACTTTTGCATCTGTTTGGAAATCAAATTCCCTTCTTAATTTCTGAAACCACATGAGCAGTGAGCCATTAGGTTCAGACAGATGCAGTGAGATTGCAATAGCTCTGAAATACGTGAGCAACATGCTCACTGAGTGTGGCCCTGGACCTTCTGGAGAAGAACCAAACAAGCAAATAGCCACCTCAGCACAGTGCAGTGGCTGTGCTACTTCACCTATATTAGGTGAGTTAGAAACAGAAACATAGTTAATTAGCCTGAATACAATACTCATCCCAAGCCAGGACTCAAGGATAGAACTCTGCATGTCACTGTGGAGAGTTATCTGTAGCTCTATGCACTGCTCTGTGGTCACTGCCCTGCCAAGCAATGCTCAGTGAAGGTCTGCCTTAAGGACCTTTTTTAAGGTCCTTAATCCTAAAGAATTTGCCTACAATTACAGAGGATATCTCAGGTTTTTTTCAAAGAAATAACGCCAAATCTTTTGAGGCTCAGGCTAGCATTTGAACCACTGTGCCATCTTTTCCTGACAAACATCATTGCACCTAGATCAATGGGTTAATAATACCTTGATATGTAATAGTTTAGATCACACACCTAAACCAGTACAAGTAGTTCTGGCCCTCCACTGGTAAGGGATATTGACAAATTGGAA
>NW_009953507.1:789458-874801 GCF_000747805.2 Chaetura pelagica | reverse complement strand
TGAAGGACTGAAAGAACAAAATAATAACATTTAAATCATATTCAAGATGGAACACAAAAAGAGTTTACTAATATTTAAAGTATGCAAACACCATAACAAAATATAGATTATTTAACATAAACAAGGCTTTATAGTAATGAAAAACGGGCCTTAACTAAAGTAAAATTATAAGAAAAGTTTTGGAAAACTGCAGTATTGAGTGGAGTGAATATTAGAACTCCTCTGCTTTAAAACATATATTCCAAGAGCCTGTTACTTATCATTGTGTAAAAAAAGAGAAGCTGAGGAAGCTCTCACACTCCCTCCCTCACTCTTTTGTTCAAATTTTGATTGGACAAATTGCTGGAGTATTCAATATATGATACTGGTGGAGACTTGGACAATATAAGTCATGTGCTTTTTGAATGTCTTTTACCTGCAGCTCAGAAGATTTTTCCAGATTCCTGTGGAATCTGATTGAATAACTTGTGACGCAGGAACTGAACACAAAAAATACCAGTTCTTGGGATGTGGCTAGTGATGCATCAATGAACTTTCCCTGTCCTGTTAAAAGCTTGTTCATCATGTGGGAAGTTTTTAATCCCTGTAGGTACCTAGTAATCTTCTAAATTAAACTTTCAAGATAAATTCACATCACCTGCCAGGATCTGTAAGCTTTTCTCTTTTTCTGTGCTTTTGATGCTCCCTTCACCAGGCAATGAGGTTGTTCTTTCTTATCTATCTGTCTGGTAGAAAGAAAATTCACTCTTTCCAGATAAAGATCTTGCATTTTTGCATTTCCTTCTCTGTCTCAATTCTCCTTTCATTAGGGAGGCATATTTACAGGGACATTTTTTCCCTAGGAGACTCAGAAAATCTTTGGAACCTTTTGCCATCAACAGCATTCCAGAAAACAAAATTTGAGAAGAAAAAGCAATTAAAAATTACTGATTTCAAATTCCTGAAATGTGTGTATTCCCTTTAGAATCATAGTCATATAATCTTAGAATATCTTAATTTAGAAAGGACCCAAGAAGATAATTGGGTTCAACTGTTGATCTAAAAGTTAAACTAGATATCTAAGAGTGTTGTAGAAACATGTCTTGAACACTGATAGGCTTTGGGGTCATGAACACTTAAAAGGGGAGATTGTTCCAATGACTGACCACTGACCACACTTTTAAAGAATAACTTTTTCCTAATATCCAATTTGAACTTGCCATGATTCAGCTTTTTAAGCCACTCTCTTGCATCCTATCAACAGACATTAGAGAGAAGAGACCAACACCTCCCCCTCTACTCCCTTTTGTTATGAAATTACAGATGGTACCAAGGTCACCCTTCAGTCTCTTGTTTTGTAAGTTGTATAAATTAAATATCCTCAACCAATCCTCATAAGTTTTTCCCTCTAGTCTTTTCAGCATCTGTGTTGCCCTCCTTTGGACACATGCTAGTATTTTTATACCCTTATATTATGGAGCTGAAAACTGCACATGGTACTCAATTTGAGACTGCACCAACGTGAGTATGATGGGACAATCACTTCTTTCCACTGGTTAGCTATACTGTACTTAATACACTCCAGGATAGTGTTGGCTTTTTTGGCTGCCAGAGCACATTTTTACTCATATTGAGTTTAGTGTCAACCAAAACCCAAGAGTCCTTTTCTGCAGGGCTATGCTCCAGTCTCTTGCACTTCATTCTATACATACATCCAAGATTACACTGTTTCAGGTGCGGAATTCAATATGTGTCTTTAAATTTCATATGGTTGGTGACTGTCCAGTGCTCTAATATAACAAGATCTCTCTGTAAGGCCTCTGTATCCTCAAGAGAATCAAGATGTTCTCCTAATTTAGTATTGTCTGCAAGCTTAGTTAATGTGCACTCAACTCCTGTGTCTAGGTCATTGACAAAAACATTTAAGAGAAATAAATGGCCCTAAAGTTGAGCCCTGTGGAATTCCACTAGTGACTGGCCAATAGCCAGATGTTACTCCATTTACTACAAATTCTTTGAGCTCAATCTTTCAGCCAATTGTTCATCCATCGTAAGTTGTACAGGTCTAGCTGTATGCTGGACATTTTGTCCAGGAGGATACTGTGAGAGACAGTATCAAAAGTTTTATTAAAGTCCAAAAAAACCCCTACATTCATTACCTTCCCTTGATCTACTAGGCTGGTAACCTTGTCATGAAAGCATACTCAGTTAATAAGACATGACTTTTCCTTCATGAACTTTCATTGGATTTGACTGATGACTACATTGTCTTTCAAGTGTTTTTCAAAAACTCCCAGAATAATCTTCTCTATAATTTTACCAGGCACTGAAGTAAGACTGACAGACCTGCAACTACTAGAGTCTTCTTTCTTGGACTTCTTGAAATCTGGAATAGTATTTGCTAGCTTCCTGTTGACTAGGACCTCTCTTAATTCCCAATACCATTGAAAATTGACTGAGACAGGTCTCACTATAACATTGGCCAGCTCTCTCAGTACCCTGGGATGAATCCACCAAGCCCCATAGACTCTTCCTAAATGCTTACACTAGGACTAGCCATCTAAACAGCTTCAGAGGTTTTGCTTACTTTTGCTAGCTATTCAAGCATTTATTAAATAAATTTATTGCTTTTAAAAAGTAACGTATCATGTTGTAGACTTTTAGGAATAAAAAACCCCAACACCTCAGAGCTTCAGTTGTCATCACACTGGGATATTAGAAGTCTGCGTAATACAGTTTTGTTTTTATTTCAAGGTTATACATTGGAGTCAAATATGCAAACCCAGGCATATTAAAAGATCAGATTGATTATACAGGCAAGTTTCTTACTGTGCTTTTGTTGTTGTTGTTGAAATCTCAGTAATGACAGTGACAAAATTAAGGTTCTTCTTCATCACCACATAAAAGAGGTAAATTACCTGGGAAAATAAGCTGTAGCTTATTACTCATCATTAGTAATAATTGAAACTCTGCGTTAGTTCCATTCTGGGTGTATAGTGGGAAAGTAAGAATGGTTGTGACAAGTTTAACTGTAGAGTGAAACAGAAGTATCATGATGCAACCAGTCACATAAACTGATCTTATATGTAAATGCTACATTGCCTTTTGTGGGTACGGAATCCACTAATTGTTTTCAGGAATCCCAGATAAGTGACTTGATAACTGTGGAAGTTGTTATTTGTTTTGCAATTGTTTTCAGAGGCCTTACCCACATCAAGTTGCAATGGTCCTGGGTTTTATACTAATCAACAAAATGCATGTTTCTTTTTTATTACATTCCTTTTGATATAGATTTAATTTGACTCTTATTCTAGTATCTTCAGGGAGCTCCTTAAGCAAATCTACTGTTTGCTAACAATACACATAAAATACTTTATTTTATTAAGTGATCACCAGCATGCCCAAGGCTACAGAGGTGACAATAAGATAATGAAGCAGATCTTTGGCCATTTCCCTTATCACTCTACCTTGGGAAACCTTCTGTGCTAAAAGACACTCAGTTATTTGTCTTGGCAGAGTTTATACTTTGCAGCATTATTTTTTTCTGTGGAGAGCAAAGTTCTATGTAGAATAAGGAGTAATTAATTTATCTATTTATCTCTCGCCTTTGCCTCCTGCCCTTTCCACTCATTAACACATAGAAGATTGTGGCTCAAAGGAAGGCAATAAAACCTGCAATAACTGATAGCAGATTCTAGTATGGGCTGAAGTGGCTACTAAAAATGACCTCTGGCAGATGGTACCTAGTCTTATATATCATCCTCATCTCTTTCACATTTATAAGTAGGCTGAGGTTTGGTCTATCTGCAAAACTTCTCTAGATTGATCTGTCAGGAAATCTCCCATATTTCAGAGAAGGAACCTGTAGAGTTCTCTTTCAGACTCATCTTTTTAATCTACAGTTTAATCTTTGTGGAAGACTCCTAACCAGTCAATTTAAGAAAGCAAGGGTCTATGTTTCCATATAAGTTAAAAATAGTTTAAAAGTTAGAAAAATTATTCCTTTTTTATTCTGCTAAACAGAGAGCATATAGTGAATGACAAAAATTGTTTAAAACATGTATTATTTTCTCTGTTGTCTTAACCTTCAATTTAATAGGTGCATACAGCATAAATGCCAGCAAGTGCAACTAGGTGTTTTTTTTCCATAAGATTATGATCATACTTTGGTAGAAGGCATTGCGTTCATATCTATGCTGTAGTTTTCAGACTGCAACCTTTCAAACAAGAAGGAAGTCTAATGAACTCATTTGCAGCCACAGTTCTGCCTTGGATAGCTGTTATTCTGCTGTGCTTTCCTGGCCCTGTTCTGGCCCTCCATATATGTTTGTGCAGCCATTCTGTGAACTGGGTTGGGAAACTGATCCACTTGCAGAAGAGTAACACTAATAATAATAATAATGATTTCCCACTGGGTTCTATGATTCTATGATTCTGTGGTTTTATGATTCTGTGATTCTAAGACTAGTAATTTCCATATTGTTAAACTAAACACTTTTTTGTGAAAGTTTGTAATGTATTTCTACAAAATGTGGGTTGTTTTTTGGTTTTTTTTGTCTTGTAATTAAGATAAATTAACTTAATAAATGAAATATACATATGGGAAATCACTGTTAGTTCAGGTCAACAAAAATATTTCCCAGTAACATTTTAATTTTATGTTTTGACAGAAGATGCAAAAAATTTTCTATATTGGTTCCGCACTAATTGTTAATTTATCGAATTTCCAATTTTAGCTTAACAGAAAATTATTTTATTTTCCCATTAGTCTGCCTTGCCTGCAGTGCAAGCCTAGATTCTTGACTGAAACTGCGTTCAAATTTTTTCCGGTTTTGTCTCAGGGCACAAGCAGAAAGGAAAAATAAAAATAGTTGGAGCAGATTAATTATTATTCATATATTTATTATTGTTTATACATTTCGTACCAATAAATAATACCTCTAAGAATTTTCAAAGGACTGCACTGGTGTTGCAGTATCAAAATAAGTGGGTTTACCACATTAAATTAGACCAGAATTTAACTCAGATTTTACCAAGTGTTTGCCTGGTTCACTTCTGATTAGTTTTCTGGCTGGTATTAATTTTCTGTTTTCCCTTAGTTCTGGTGTAAATGCAAGTGTATAACACCTTTTTGGTTCTGTTACAGGTCTGTAATCTTCAAACAGTTCAACTTGACCTCATATTATCTGTCTGCTCATGCTTATTTGTCTATACTGATCCATTTGAACCTATTATTATAGTAGCCAGGCATTTCAGATGTGTCTTAACGTTTAGTGTGACTTGCTGACTACTCAGTTGCTTAAATGTACTTAAATCATGCTCACTACCTTAAAACTATCATGAGCATTCAGAGTAGAAGGCACATTATTTAGAAAATTAAGCTATATTTGAAGTCCTAGGAAGCTGCAGTTTATGTAAATTTCCCCTGTACACAAATGTCTGTCTCTGTCCCCTCCACCAACAAAAAAATCAACAAAAACTACAACAAAAATTCAAAGAAGATAAGTCTCTTTAAATCCTAATTGATTTCAATAAATTTGACAGAGTGGTAGGAATCTTGAGGACAATTGCACACTTCCAAATATTGTGAAAATTAAACAACTGAATATAGGAAAGACATAGTTTGTAGATTTCTTCCTACAGAGGAAAAGGATAAGCTCTCAATTTGTTACATATGACTGAATATGAGGGTGAGAGACTTGGATCTTGTCCATACAGGGGAAAAGATCTCAAATAAGATCATTGCCAACCATGAGACACAAATCAGAAAGGAACTAAACTTTTTCATTTTGGTTTACCCAAAATGACTTGTTTCCGTAATAGCTTTAGTTTTTACCTTCTGGACAAATCTAATCTTTTTTCTTGTCTTTTGAAGATCTTATACTTGGATTAGTTTCTAGGCTGAGACAAATTAAGGTCTATGGTATTTAACTTAGCTACAGCATCACACTGATAAGTCTATATTTCTTTTGGACCTGCCTTTTCATGGGATTACCCAGCAACAAAGAACCATGCTGGGTCATCTAAAACTACCTCAAATATCTCTATATGATGCTTCATTGTATAGTCATTGGGATAGTTACATATTAAGGCAAAGCAACTCCCCAACGGAGTCCTTCACTGAGTTGAGGTGTAATGAGTGAATCTAAAGGACAAAACACTTAGATTGTCCACTGATCTCACCTAAAAATGGCTGCACTGGAAGATGAGACATTTTTTCTCTCTGGCCTACTAGCAGGTACTTGGGAATTAAGAGTTTGAAATAAATTCCTGTCATGCTGGAAGTTTGAATTAGCAACTTAAACATAATTCATTAATGATATTTGCAGCCCGTGGTGTGCTAATTAGACCCAACTTATTTTTCCATTATTATTTGCACACTGATTTTCTGCAGCTGTGCTCTTGGAAAGATAATACTGCTTTGAGATGCCAGCTTTTGGCATCACTTTGTGCTAATGAATTGAATGAGACAGTGTATTCTTAAGCTGTATTGGAGCTTCTTGCTCTTCTGTTTCAACTATTTCACAACTGATCAACTATGAAATAACTGCTTCACAATCTCTGTTAAAGAACAGCTTGTTTCTACAGCAACAAACAAAATATATTTTGTAAGCTCATTTTTATATTAAAAAAATTAAGTCCCTGTAGTTTTTCCAGATCACAAATTAGTTCAGACTGGAAGAAATACACTGAGTCACATTTAGAGAGGAAAATAAAATGTCAGTAAAAGGCCTAACATCATAGGGGGCCAAGGAAGTGTCTCTAAATCAATGTGATTTTCTGTTGTGAAGTAGGGCCAAGGTTAAGGCAAGGTAGAAAAAGCAGAAGTGACTGAACCCATAAGGGCACAGTAAGTCTTGGAGTAACCACACTGGTGAGTGCCTTTATAGATTTAACTGCCAAATCTGAAAGATTTCAGAGATGAGAAAACTTCAGATGAATTATCAACAGAACTGACTTATGAGTGCAGTTTTGGGGGCTGATCACAACAGAAGTGAAACATAACTTAACTTACAGGAACCCAAATTATATAGACAGAGTGTAAACCTCTTCATAGACATACACAAGGAAGCTGAAGAATTTATTGAATAAAGACATGCAAGGAAAAAAATAAGTAAATTTGTTTTAAAAACAAATTTACATGGCAAGCAGTATATTACATAGAGCAAGGCAATAGCTGGATTTGTAAGTTTAACGATATTAATGCTACCTCTATTAAGGGAGGTACCGGCAGACTGGAAATCAGCCAGTGTAACCCCCATATACAAGAAGGGACAAAAGGATGATCTGGGAAATTACAGGCCTGTTCGTCTGACTTGAGTACCAGGGAAGCTGATGGAACAGGTCATTCTGAGTACCATTATGTGGTGGATGCAGAACAACCAGGTGATGAAACCTAGTCAGCATGGGTTCATGACAGGCAGGTCCTATTTGACCTCCTTATATGGCAGGATGACATGCTCACTGAATGAGAGAAGGCTTGTGGATATTGTCTACCTTGACTTTAGCAAGGCCTTTGACAAGGTTTCCTACAGCATTCTCCTAGAGAAGCTGGCTGCTCATGGCTTGGATGCCCACACACTTTGCTGGATGAAAAATTGGTTGGGTAGCTGGGTCCAAAGAGTTGTGTTGAATGGAGTTAAATCCAGTTGGGGTTGGTGTTCCCCACAAGTGGTGTTCCCCAGGGCTCAGTGCTGGGGCTGTTCCTGTTTAACATCTTTATTGATTATTTGGATGAGGGGATAGAGTGCACCCTCAGTAAGTTTGCAGTCACCAAGTTGGGTGGGAATGTTGATCTGCTTGAGGGTAGATGGGTTCTGCAGAGGGATCTGAACAGGCTTGATCAATGGACTGAGGCCAGCAGCATGAGTTTCAATGAGGCCAAATGTTGGGTCCTGAACTTTGACCACAACAACCTCCATCAGTGCTACAGGCTTGGGGAGGAGAGGCTGGAGAGCTGCTCAGCAGAGAGGGGCCTGGGGGTTGACTGGCAACCAGCTGAACATGAGCAAGCACTGTGCTCAGGTGGTCAAGAAGGCAAACAGCATCCTGGCCTACATCAGGAATACTGTGACGAGCAGGACCAGGGAGGTGATCCTGACCCTCTACTCAGCCTTGGTGAGGCCACACCTTGAGCACTGTGTGCAGCTGTGGGCACTGCAGTATAAGAAGGACATTGAGGTGTTGGTGAGGGTGCAGAGAAGGGCAACTAGTCTGACTAGGGGTTTGGAGAACAGGTTTTAGGAGGACAGGCTGAGGGAGCTGGGGCTGTTGAGCCTGGGGAAGAGGAGGCTGAGGGTAGACCTCATTGCTCTCTATGGGGGTGTTGACCTCTCCTCCCTAGTCACTAGTGATAGGACAAAAGGAAATCGGGTCAAGTTGCACCAGGGGAGGTTCAGATTGGATTGTAGGAAAAAAAATATTCACCAAAAGAGTGGTGAGGCATTGGAACAGGCTGTCCAGGGAGGTGGTAGAGGCACCATCACTGGAGGTGTTCAGAAAACAGGTAAACATGATGCTTTGGGATATGGCTAATGGTTAGGGGTTGTAGGGTGGATAGTTGGATTTGATGATCTTGAAGGTCTTTTCCAATCTTTATGAATCTATGAACCTATCTTAATCAATAAAGAGCCTTTGATATAGTAGTTTTACATCCTCTAAGTTGCATGAGACTGCTCAGTTGCTGTGAAGGTGGCTTTAAGCCACCATCTTCCATGACACCTAGTTCATGGGGAAATTTATTTCAAGTCTATTTTCTCTGTCCTTACCCTGTGGCATTAGGACTGATATATTCTTTTTCCCTGCATAAATAAATTAGTTAGCAATGGTAAATGCTTTTATCAAAACATTTTGCCTACAAATTCTTTGTGCAGGACAGAGTGAAAAGGTTGGCCAAATTAAAAGAGAAAAAAGTAGGCAAACATGAAGCATTCTTTGTCTGTGCTAGTCATTAACATCCATAATAACTCATTTGAACTATTGACATTCATCATTATTTAAAGCTCCCAGAAGCCTGGGCAAAATTCCTAATTAATGTAATTCTGAGGTTATTTTCTATTTAGACTGGCCTTTAACGAATTTCCACATTGTTACAATTCATGGGCATTGATACATTGGGGAGTTTCTCAATGTTTTTCAGAAGTGTTATCCTGGCTCTGTGAAGGTCAGTAGCATAGCAGCAATATGGTAGCTTTCCCCTGCACATGGTTTCCCCAGGCTGGGAAAATTACTCGTGGCCTGCTACAGGGTGTGACAGCCACAAATTGAGACAAATATGGTACAGCACATCACAGAATCCAAGGCTCAATTAAGAGAGGTATAGTTTAAATAAATATCTCAGATTGCTAACTGAGCGTCTTCTGGACCACTCAGAATCGTTGAACTATGCACAGCAAGTGGGAAAACATAACAAAATCCTTGAGAATAATAATTTTAATTTAATGAACTTGTCATTTAAACAAACAACACTATATATTTTTCAAAATGGTGCAAAGAAATTAAAATTGCTACAATGAGTTAGATGAGGCTATAAACCTCCTTAGTACTTTACTGACAGGAGGGATCACAAAACTAATTTGGATTGGACAGTAACAGAAAGAGCTCCTGACCTTCTGAAGCTCCATCATATTCCCTTAGGGTAGTTTTCATAATCATCACTTGCATCAGCACTGTGTTTGTGTGGCTTCTCAGTGAGTCAAAGTGGCAGAAAGCTGACTGCAGATAAATAAATCCCTTGTTTTTCACCTGAGTCAGAGAGCTGATCTGACTTGGTAGCTGTAGCAAGAACTCAAAGAGGGAGGAGAAACATTATTTGTGGCTGTAGCCCAGTTTTGTAACTAGTTAATTCAATGATGAAACCACACCCTTATTTTCTTTCCTCCCATCTTCTTGGAGTGTCTATGACCTCCCACAGGTCTTTGCCAGTTTTAATCTTTCACCTTCTTGTAAGAAGAAAACTCTCAAGATTCCTGTTTTGCATCAGCTGGAAACATATATTGAAACTCAGAGGTCTATAAATCCTGTCTCTTCTAAAAGCAATTAGATGTATATACTTTGAGATGAAATCTATAATAAATATCTATCACCAGTTAATGTTAATCATGGTTTTGTGTGAGAGTCAGATCAAGTTCTAGTTGGTTCTATCAACCTTTGGAAAAACAAGAAGCATTATTTTACACAAATTAATCTCAAAAGCATACTTAGTGTAATTGCAGAGAAAATGTGTGAAAATCTTTTGAAAATAAATGCCAGAGATCTTCATTCCACTCCACCTAGCCATATTCTCAAGCAAGAAATGCACGTGTCTGACATATTAGTAATCTCCAACCAAAACACCATCCTTTTCCTTTCCTTAACATGACTAATTATTTAAGTGGTGTATCCTTAAGGACGAGTCAGAAGATGCCTGTGATTAACACAGACTGTGATCATATAATGAAGGATATATTTCCATTTCTTTGATAAAAGCAAATGGTATGAGGGGACCAAATATTTTTCTCACTAAAGGGGAAAATACAGAGGGATGACACTGCTGACATTTGTAATGATTGACTTAGCTGTCTTGTGTAACTTCACCCTTAGAAATTATTTACAGAATATGCTTCCTTCCTTTCTGAGACTTAGGCTAAGAAATCTTTCTACTTTACCGGTGACAACTC
Organism: Chaetura pelagica; assembly: GCF_000747805.2. NCBI lineage: Eukaryota > Metazoa > Chordata > Aves > Apodiformes > Apodidae > Chaetura > Chaetura pelagica. Next base: position 864,164 of record NW_009953507.1, on the reverse strand, counting down.
TACTCAGCTCTATACTAACCTAGATGATGTGGGGTGATATGTTTACTTGCTTTTTGGTGTTTTTTTAAGAGATGTTTTGAAGTCAAAAGGTAATGGTTTTGGCACATAAATTCCCAAAGCAACACAAAGTTGTTCTATGTCAACCTGTGTCAAAAAGTTCTTCTGTGCACGACTGTCCTATTGTCAGGGAGAGCAGGGAAGGGTTTTACTAGTGAAGAAACTGATTGCATCGGTAGGCTGCAAAGTACATCTGAGAAAATAAACACCGTCAGATTGTCCTGAATGAACCTACCTACCTCAAGAAGTACTCCATTGACCATTGGTGTGCAAAATTCTTAAATATTGCTTTTTTTTTTTTTTTTTTTTTTTTTTTTTTTTTTTTTTTTTTTTTTTTTTTTTTTTTTTTTTTTTCCCAGCTTTCCTTTACTTTAACAGTGTTTCCCTTTGGCAGACAGAAATATTTTGAGATTATGTTTGTGGATGTCACTCCTTTATTCACTCACTCAAGCTCACTGTACTGACCAACTACTTCTGTTCCTCCCAGTCCACAAAGAACAATTCAGGAAAGCCTCTTAATATTGACCTGCAGAAAAAGAGTAGTTATGCCGGTTTTGTCTTTTAGATTTTTCTTTCCTATAAAAAATGTGTCCTTTCTTACACATAAAACCAAACAAACAAACATCCCTATCATGTAATTTAAAATGCCTTTCCTTAATTTTTAGCTGTTTTTTAGGGATTGATCCTACTGGTTCTTCCTTCTTTCTCCTACCAGGATGATGATGACTATCTTTAACCAGGGTCCTGTGCATGCTCTGCTCATCATTAACTATTTGGAAAAAAACTCCTGTTTGACTTGTTTGTGGTGTTCATGGAGAGCATATAATCCTCTTAACTAAGCATCTCTGATCTACAATAACACTTCCTTGTAATGTGTGATAACCTGGAAAAGCAGAGTACAAAGAAGTGAGGGATCAAACTTACACTGTTTTACTGACTCTAGCCAAAGTATTTGTCTCATAAATTCCATTATTCTAATTGAAAAGTTTACAAAGCTAGTGAAAATCCATAATGGATTGCATTTGTGTTGTCAGTGGGAATAAACCAAAAGTGCAAGATTGAGTTTCAGATTTCCACTGTCACACCATAGCATTTCCAAAGATGTTTTCAGGGTCTTTCAGTGTATAATACAGCTGGTAAATGAGCTGTAAAAATGTCTATTATGTATTTAGGAGAAAAATTATTATAGCAGTTCAAAGTTACAGGGTAAGAGTTTTAGATAATCTGTCATTGGAACACTAACAGCTAGTTTTTCCAAAAGGTTTATCACCTATCAACTCCTACTTAAACACCTGAAGAACAATTATTCTTTCCTAAGTGTGCAAATTCCATTTGGGCATCTAAATGAAATGTGAAAATTTCAGAAGTATTTTCTTTGCCAGCTGCGGGATGCTGAGCACTTTGGAACAGATAACTACTTTAATTAGATCCTCGCCTGGAGAGTTGTGGGTTTTTTTAATAATATGATTGAAGTGTGAGAGCTTAAAATATTCTAGGACAATTTTAAAGAACTATTGCTCATCTATAATGTTGTCTGTAGTTATATTTACCTAATATATTGCTATGAGTATTTACTAAACTAATAGTCTTTAGTCATAACAAGAGTGACAAGTACCAATAAATCACCAATTTCCTACAAACAACATGTAACTCCAACAAAAAATCTGGTAATACTTTAATGTCTAATATAAAATATTGCACAGGAAGTGTCACTGTACACACATTAAAAATCCAGTGGTAAAAATATTGTGTGTGTGGTAAAAAATGCATAATGAAGGTGAATTTCATACGTGAAACTCATACATGAAGAGGTAGGAAGGAAATGAAAACATAAATTATATGCATGGTGCAGCAGTAAATAACACATCAGTTCTGTGTCAGGGGAAGACCTGGAAAGAAATAATTTCCCGTATAAATGGATATATTGGTTTCCATGGAAAGAAGCCACAGGGCAAACAGCACATCCTAACAGGTAAATTTTATCACAGCCTGATAGACTCAGAATTGTGTACATAGGAATACTGTGGAACCCAACAGGCCATCAAATTCTTCTCTGTAGCTAAGTATAAAGGTATTAAACTCCTTGATGGGAATGTGACTTTCTGAACTCTCTTCTCTGGCAGGATCTGAAGAAGTAAGGTCCTGAGTAAACATAGGAGACTTTGTTTTATTGGGATGCTTGATTTGGCAGATAGCTGCTTATGCTGTATGTTTGAATGAATTATAAACTTACATGACTTGACATTTATCTCCTGTTTCTATGAGATATTATGGGACTGAATAACTTGTATGTCCCAAAATATAAAAGACTTTGATGAATTGATCATATTAACACAAGAAAAATGTGTAACCTCTTAGCAATTAGTTTTGGGCATTTAAATTGACATTATTAGTCTAAGCATTTGGAAAGTCTTGCTATTTTCTTGTCCAGTACAGTTTTCATAAGTTAGCCAAGGCTAAATCTAAATAGAAAAGTGGTGATAGCCCTAGAAACTAGATCATACTACATAAATTTACAGACAGTACTTAGCAGAATTAAAAAAAAAACAACAACAAAAAAACCCAAAAAAAACATCATTAACTTCTAGTTAAGATATTCAGTAATGCATTTTTTTGCTCTATCTGTTGCAGGACCACAAAATGAAATAGACTGAAACAGACCTGTGAAGTATCTTTGCTTAGACAAGAACTTCCATTTTACTCAACGCCCTGCATGTGTCTGCTGAAGGTATGGGAGCTGGTAATGATTCAGGAAAAAGTGAACTTTGGGAACCTAAAACAGAACATAAAAACCAAGGAAGTTAATAGTGTTATAGAGTTTTAGTTACTGAGGTAAAAAGAACTCTATTGAACTCTATTCTAAGCCCCCTTGCTAGGTGTGAGCAGACTGAGGGAGCTCAGGTTCCTATCCCATGTCCTGAATCAATTCCACAGTTTGCACTGACAGCTGAGGAAGGGTGGAAAGATGTACGAGATGCAAAAAGAGCTATGTTTTATAGGTAAAAATAGCATGTGATAACTGTGTGAACACACACACTTTAGTCAAAACAAACCATTTTTAGGATACATATGGAGGCTACATATGCCACATAAGGAGTGCCATGACTAAAATTTACAAGAACATTTCTTTAATAACACTTGTATTGGAATTAAAAGTGGTAAAACAGAAGTAAGCAAGTCTCTGGTATTTCAGAAGAGCTGGCAGCATGATTAAGTTTTACAAGAGCTAGAAACAAAAGGTAAAACCCCAGCCAACTGAAGCCTGTGAGAGAGGAAATTGCACTGAAGTTAGTCTAGGGAAAAAGTCAGTCAAAGGGCACATCAGCATGGGACATCACAGGCAGAAACAATATAATTTTATGCAGATTCTGGGCTAGCAGGACCTGGGCAGTGTGTCATCAATCAAAAAAACGAGATCTTCTCAGAGTATATTATTTCAGGATCAGCAATACTCTCATGCTGCAATGGTCCTTATCACATTGACCATTTTTCAGCCATCTGCAATCTACTATGCAGACACAACTGAAGTCTAGTTGGACATATTTTTTCCTGGAGTAAGTGTCAGATCAGACAGAACAAGACCACAAGAGATCCTGAATTTGGGCCTTGGTTTTGGTACATGAGTAATGGTCTGGCTTCGAAAGATGTAGGAAGACTGTTAGGTGAAGAGGTGCATACACTCTACCAGATGTGATCAGGTATTTGAAATGCAGCTGTAACCTTTGTAGTCAATACCCCTGATTATAAATAAAAAGTACTTAAAATATAAATAACACTTAACCATATGGTTCCTTCTGCTGGACCCAGCAGAAATTATGTTTTTTACCAGTGCTCAAAACAATACAGAGTTATCTTCAATCTTGGGACCAGGGCAGAAAGCTCTGTTTGGGTAAAGGAAGAGTAAGCTGAGGATTTTTCTACCAATGTTTCCTATTAAATGTTTGGGGTTTTTTTTTGGACCTGACTGTAGGGTCTCTTTAAGTGTTTATCTATGGTTTCACTTTTATACCTCTATACGGTAGCTTTCCTGTCACATTTTAATATTTCATGCACAATGCTAGGAGTTTGTAGCAAAATGAAAAAAATGCAAAAAAAATATATTTCAACAAATTAATTAGATTATTTATTTGCAATGAATGACTGACCATCTCTGTGAATAGTATTCACTTTTTTCCCTTTCTCCTGTCCTTTGTCCAAGTCACATTACATATTGAAACAACAGATTAATAGAAATGCAGAAGATATTGGAGCTTCTGGTATCATGTTGTGGAAATGAATATTTTCTAAGCATTCATGCAATCTTAGAAGCAGAAGAAGTCGGACTGAAAAACACAGTATTTGTGTGGAAAGATTTGGAGAAGATATGGTAGGAAGAAGGAAACAGAATATGCAGCTATACTTGATGCAATCCTCCCTTAAAGTAAATACTTGCAATACTTTATCAAATTATGTAAACTTAGATTGTATGCAAATCTGCATTAGTGCAATTAATACAAATCATCTAGCTGAGAAATAAAACTAGTAATCATTTAATTCCAATTTTCAGCCTCTAGCGACTGCAAATGTAACTATCTTCAGCTGGAATCCTCAGTTAAACACAGATGTTGAGAAGCCAAACATCACTCAGGAGGTTACTTTCAGCAAGTGATCTGTCATTGTCTGATATATATTCCTTTATAAGAAAATCTGCTACCTAATGTGTATGCATGTATGGCAAGCTCTCCCTCCTGATGAGTGTACAGATGTTTGCTCTGAGGTAAGTAGCTCCAGTTCTCCTTCCTCCCTTCCTTACACCGCTTAGAGTAAAAGGGCCCTGTGCTGCACATAAGCCATTGTGTTACTTTCTCCTTTAGATAATCTGATCTTTAGATGTACTAATCTCAATCCCAGAGACAGAGAACAGAAAAATTACATATTTACATATGGCAATTTCTACTAAATATTTCTTGACACTCAGCCCTGTGGAGTCGTGCATCTCAACCAGTCATCAAAGGGAAGAATTTGTAACTGTGAGCATGCTCCTTGAAACAAAGGTCAATCTCCCTTTCAAAATAAGACTGATGCACCATACAGACTAGTTTATGGACTCATTTTGTTTTCCTAGTCTTAATTACATAGCTACATAACACAGCAACAAAAAACCTCTTACTTCTCCAAGATCAAGGACTCGGTGAACACAGAAAGGTACAGTGTTGCCTGACAGTCCTGCATTTATTGCCAAAAGTGAACCAAGGCAGGATTATGTTCCACAAAACAGTCCCCAGAAACACAAGAGCCATGAAAGGAAACCCAGATCCTCTGTCCCTGTAATATTCAAACTGCCCCTCATATTCAAGCCAGGAGACAATGTTTTTTCCTCTCTGAAATAAGGAACTGCAAAAACAGGGTTATAATTGATAGACTTTTTGAGGGAAAAAACTCACAGCTTTTAACTTTCTCTACATCAGATAGATTCCTGAGACATCTAGTCCAGTGTTAACAAACGTATTAACCAAAACAGGTTTATCAGCTATATCTTTCAACTTTTAAGATTAATTGTCAACAGAAAGTATGTGATTTCACCACAGTGAAAAGGTAGACTGGTTTTACCTGTTCTGGCAAAGAACAACCTTAACCAGTGATAGATTTACTTGGGAGGGAGGAGAAAGTGTTGAAGGAAAGAGGGAGAGAGAAACATAAGCACAAGTGGCTACTGCTTGTGTTTTTATATCACAGTCGCGTCCCACTGTTTTTTGCCACTTTCTCAGACTGGCTCACTGCATCTGGCCAGTCTGAACATTTGTAGGGTAGTTTTTCAGCCTAATCACAATGAGGGAAACTAAGGCTAGAGGAGTGATTTTAGTGATTGTGTAGGTTTACTGTCAGTGATACCATTTCTAATCTGACAAAGCCAAGAGTAGTTAAAGATCTTTTCCTAAGAATTAGGATATAAATGTTTCAACTCCCCAGTAAGAAAGAATAGAAGTTCTCTCTCCTGTATCCTTAAACTATGAGGTTAGTGTTATAAAAGAACTCAGCTTTCCTTCCTTTGGGCTTTCAGTAAAAGTGGAGGCCCTCTAGATATTTGGACTCTGTCCCTACAGGAATTAATTAATTAAGTCCTCAGAGCAGGCTTACTCAACATGCATAAGCATGGAAAACCTTGCCTATGGAACCTAGATGTGAAATATACACATGGCTGTTTAGATCTGATAGAACTGAATTAGTTCTGGACAAATGTAGAATAAGACAGTTGCTTAGGGAATATACTGATAAAAGTTAGGATAATTATGGACTTTCACTATCTAGAGGTTTTGAGAGAGAATTTGAGGATAACACTGATAAATGTCTATTTATGTGAATTTGTCCCTTGGTCCCTTCAAGGAAATTCCTTTAAATCCTTTTCAATCAGACCCAGAAACAGGTTTTTTATATATGTTGGTATATGACTCTTAAGGATTGCTTTTTCAATTCCTTTGTGCAAACACTATTTGATGAACAATGTATTTGCCATATTTTGCCCATATTTGTCAAATAAATTATTCAACAAATCATTTTCACTTTATTTGATCAGCTATAACAGCCTTTCTAACTCTTCCGCAATCAAGATACCTTTTAAATAAATAAGTATGCTTGCCTCCAGAGACTTCAGGAGCCAAACAGCTGATTTCCATCACCATGGTAAAAGCCTTGAGGGTGATTCTGGATGAATACCATTATTCTTCTTTGGCATGGGGCTGCAAGTAGTGACAACCTGAGAAACCTTCTCTAAGTTAGGTACACAAGAATATTGGGAAAAATTAATTCCAAACCACCTTTTGTTGGATAAGTGGGAAGATCCTGAACCCTGCTTTAATATGAAGCAGGCAGGTACCACCAAGGTGTCTCATTTCTTAAAACGGATGAGGTGTGGGATGACAGGTGAGCCTGTAAAGTCAAACATAGGAAATTAAGACTGCAGGACAGTCAACTCCTCAAGACAGGTGATAACAGTCACTGAAGGGAGGAAATAAATGAATTAAGGTCTATTTTTTAACTTAAAATATAAAATTTTGATAAAGAACCTCGAACAGCCTTTTTTTACAAAGTATCTTCAATCACAACAATCTGCTTCACTATTAGTGGATAAATGGTAAAAACATGCAGCTGTGATTCCTAAACATTGATATACAGAATAATTTAAGCTCAGTATGATATCTACAGACTGCTATTGTTGCTTACAAATGTTCACCTGCATAAAGAAGTAAATTTTCTAACACAGCAATCTCAGGGAAGCAGCTGGCTGTAAATGAGAATATCATCATTATCTTCCAGTCCTGAAGGAGACATTGTTGGAATAAAAAAAGCTTACATTTGTTTTACTTAACTTGCAATTAAAATAGTTATTTTCTTAATAAGAAATTTGGATTAACAGAGGTAAATCTGTTGCAGGATTCATACTTCATTATTCATGGTTATCATCAGCCTCAGGGTTGTATTTTACACTAAAGGTAAATTTCTACATAATTTATTTAGGGTTCATCAATTATTAATACAAGTTTGAAGTGTGTTACAGGTGTACCTGGTATGTGCTATGGATGGTTACGAACACCTCAGTAAAATGTATTGTATTAACTTGCTGCCTATGGCTTCAAATGCTGAAGTTACTTGTCAAATTCCGCAGTCACCTCTTTTAAAGTCATTTATTAACACATGCTAAGCACATATTAGATGTTTATCAGTTAATTAGAATTTTCTCTTTGAAATAAAGTTTATACTCAGCAGCTAGATAAATGTAATGTGAAAACACACTGTATTATTATACTTTACTCTTTCTTGCATAGAAAAATGGATTTATGTGGGATTAACATATGATGCTATAATTATCTTTTGAAGAATATGTGCTTTTGCTGTAAAATTTGCGTTGTAAAATAGAGAGTTACTAGGCAGAAGAACAGGGAGTGGTTATTTTCTCCTTAAGTGCTTCTTTAGGCACTGCTAGACAAATAGCAAAACTTATTCTAAGCACTGTGAAATCAAGAAGTGAATATGTACCTATTAACTGAAGAGTGTGAGTTGTAATCTGATTGAATCTTTTTGGATAGTGCAAAGACAGTTATATGAGGAGAAAACCATATATTTTCCTACAGTGAATAGTGAAGACAGCCTTCTGAAAGAATTAGTTTCTAGATACGTCTTTTTTTTAAAACAAACAAACAACAAAAAAACCCTTAACAATAGGTTTGGGGCATATGTGCCTGCATACCCATAGATGCAGAATGCTGTGTGATTGCAGTCATCAAATCCTGAGCTCAAAAGTAAGAGTGTGCTATTGATGACACAAAGCTGGGGGCAGCTTGAAAATCAAATGATCTTTAGGACTAGAAAAGCAGTACTAAGATTACAGTTAACAATGCCTATCAGTAATATTGTTATGATCATTTTGAATCCTATCAGCAAAAAGTGATGAAAAAGAGAGACCAAGTCATGACAGTAGATGATAAAATGACTTGGATAGATGGAAGATATTGTAGGCAGGTGTGGCTTTTGGGTGCATGAGATGAGGTATTTCCTTGTGAGATAAAGGTAACTCTACTATCAGGAGTGGAGTGACTGCTCTTCACCATCACAAAGAGATAAAGAACATAAGGAGCAGCCCTAACTGACTTGAACTGCATGGTAACTCTTCAAAAAATGTTTTTTTTTCGTTGTTCCCATTGTGAAGATTCAGATTTATTAAAACTTTCTATGGGATTTATAATACCACGTGTAAATTCTACAATGTCTACACCTGAACCTGAGGTTAACACCTTAGGCCACTTTTATAACCAGTAAAGGAAAATAGCTCCTTTAGGCAGGACATTGATCTGCTTTAATTTAGAATGAGTTGAATCCCACAGAGAGGACTGGAAAGAACTCGACCACCAGTTGGGCAGTTTGCCTAGAACATGTGTCTCCCAGTTCTGATACCCTTTTCACCCTATTGAGGCAGGCATTGCCTTGGCTCAGCTACATCCTGAATTAGTGTTCTAAATGTCCTGCTAATGCTTCTTTTAGAGAACAGTTTCTTGCTTCTCTGACCAGGACTGCTGCCACCCTGGTGCAGTGCAGACACTGATGAGGGTAGCTGCTTTTTACCAAGTGCTTTTGCTTGCTTTTGAGAGTCCCATATACTGGTCTGAACATAGGGCCCAGTGGAAACTACAGTAAATCTCCAACTACATTTTAAACACATTTTTATGGGATCTGTCTCATAACCTTATTTTTTCCTGTTCATCTGCAATGAATATTAGCTTCAGATGGACTAGGGATCCTTTAAGCAATTAAACATCCAAGGGCTCTGCCATATGGCTCATTCATGACCTGCTAATCTGATTAAACCTCAAAGGTAAAACTGCAACTGAAGTTGGTATGAATTTGAATTCTATTAAGAATATTAGCTTTAGCTTTCAGTCGAGCTATCCTAGTGGCTCAAACTTGATTATTGTGTGGTAGCTCCTTTTTATAATATTTTTTTTTTCTTTGTTATGGGACCTCAGCATTGCATACATGTGCAAAAAATAATACTTAAGCAGAGTAACAATCACATAATATTGTTATTAATTCCTAAACTAACTAAAAAGGCATTGCAGTGAAATATGACCTCCATTAACAACATAGCATAAAACAGTTGTCCTGCAGAGGATTTTGTGTGTATTGAATTCAGTACTTTATCCTGTAGTGGAATGCAGTGTTTACATATAGTATGTAAATCTTCAAATCTATTATGCCTGCAGGTTCTCTGTGACGAAGAGGAGGAAGGGAAAGCACCTGTAGAAATTCTAGAGAGAGAAAAGTCAATATTTTTATTTCAATTTAGTTTGCAAGTGACGCAGAATTTAAGACAGACTTTAAAGTAATGGAAAAAAAAATATGAGTGTCATGTTTATTGTGATTTTTAGATAAAGTAATCCTAAAGCATTTCTCAAAGGTATAAATTAAATGCTCATTACGTAAATGTACTTCCTCATCAATCTGTATTTTGTTCATTTAGATAAAGCAGTACACCGTTTGTATGTCCAACAACTGCTGATTACAACTAAATAATTCAACACAGAAAAACAGTTGTCCACAGTGCATGAAAATGAAACATAAATTGGAAGGAATGTCAATAAATTGCCAATATAAAATTTCAATGTAATTATTCTGATTGCATAATTAAAGCTTGCAGTTTCTTAAAGAGCAGAAAAAGAAGGGAAATTCCAATAGTTCCAAAGTGTGCTAACATTTAACTTGTTGCAATCGTACAAAAAAACCTTAAAAATGAACCAAAAAAAGGTACCACAAAATGGCAGAAATGAAAATGATAAGCAATGGAAGGTACTAGCTTGTATATTTATGAAGCATTTACATTCAAATGTTACAAAGAAAATAAATAATCTTATCATCTGTTATAACATGCATTTTGTGTGGAATCATGTCTCAGGGACTGATATTTGCAGCTTGTGAGAAAGATTTTATCCAATCTTTGTTCCAGTGAAAAAAAGAAAAATAAAAAGGAAAAAGAAGATGTATAAAATGTATATATGCTTTTTACTTAGTTTGCAGGTGTTTTAGTTACTCAAATACATTCCTTCATCTTTCTACCCCTAATGTTTAAAAGGTAGATGTCTCTCTGCACTGTTGCTATAAAATGCTCTTCTTGATCTGAAACCATGCCTAACCTTTGAAAAATTGATGTGTGTTTTTAGTTTTATACTGGTGGCTTTTCCACAGAAGGTGTTGCAAACAGAATCACTTTGCTCCTTGCCTTCCTATCTCTCACAGAAGTTTTTTCAAACAACCAGGTATTGGTGTTTCGGCAGAGATTTTTGAAAAAGAGAAGACTTAATGGGGTTTGTGATTTCTTTTTTTTAAGACTATTTGTTTGATTAGATTCACAGGATAAATTTGGGATTATTTGTCCAGGCCTACAGACTAATTTGTCGTGGTTTGGGCCCGACATGACCACAGAGGAACAACCACATGGCCAATCACTCACCTCCCTACACACACACACACTCTGGGATACGTAGGACAAAGGTCATGGGTTGAGACAAAGGACAAGGAGGGTTCTTCACTGATTAAGGTCCCAGGCGAAATAGACTCAACTTGGGGACAAAATAAAATTTTAATTTCACACTAATCAAACACACACAGGACACAGAAAACACAAAGAGCAGAGCTTGCATGTGTTACCCCCACCCCTCCCTTCTTCCTGGGTCCAAATCACTTTGTTCCCAGTTTCTCTCCCTCCTTCCCCCCAGCAGCAGAGGAGGGACAAGGGATGGGGTTTAGAGTCAGTTCACAGGCTGGTGATTCCTGCCGCTCCTTCCTCCTCATGAAGAAGGATTCCTTACCGTCCTTCCCTGCTTCCCCACAGGGTCTCTCCCATGGGAGAGAGTCCTCCACAAACCTCTCCTTCGTGACTCCTTCCCACCAGGTCCAGAGCTGCTCCAGCCTGGGCTTCCCACAGAGTCACAGGCTCCTCTGGGAACAGCCAACTCCCCTGGCGCCAGGGTCCTCCAAAGCTGCATGATCAGAGTCCATTGGCAGCAAATCCAATGGTGACAAAATCCAAGTACACTGGCCAAGTTCACCCCTCCTGACACCTTCAGAGAATGGTCCACCACATTTCTCCGTGAGTGCAGGGGCACAGCTGCCATCTCGCCATGGGTTGCAGGGAAACTTCTGCTTGGGCACCTTCTTCCCCTTCTTCCTCACCAACCACCAGCACTGCTTCTACTTCCCCAGCACAGCTCTTCTTTTTTTCTTTAAGTGCTTCTCTGCTCTGGTGTTATCTCAGTGCTTTCGTATGTTAATAGCTGAGGCGAATCTGTTGCCCCTCTAATGGCTCCTTGGCTGGGTTTGGGGTTGCAGGATCTTCTCAGCTTCTTACTGGAGCCACTCCTGGGGCCCTTGCCCCGCCACCAAAAAATCCCACCAAACCAAACCAAAAACATAAATGAAAAGCTGAAATACGATTTTCCAACTTTACTATTTACCATGTTCCCATAATAGAGAAAATAATTCTTGTTAATGGTAAATTAAACAGTAATGATTAAAAGGAAAAAAAAACCACCAACAAACAAGAAACAAAACCAACCATAAACCCAAACCCAAAAGAAAACACAAAAGCAAAAATTAAAAATCCAAAGGAAAACCAACCCACAACTAAATGCCACCAACAGAGAATGCATAGTCAGAATAATAATACAAGCTGATCTTTGGTTACCAAATCTGGAAAGTATCCCATAGCTCATATTTAGATACTTACAGTAATAATTTACACTTTGATTTTTACTTTTTTTTTTTTTTTACATTGTCTTATTAGTGTCATTATCAGTACAATTGGATGAGGAAATAAGAGATTTACTGGACAGTACTAGGCTTTCTATGGTTTGCTTAAGCATTTATTAGGCTGCTGCTAATTAGACTGAAGGTTTTCAACTATAACTACATATTTCACTTTATTATACAATTAGGGATACAATATGAATATTTAATGTTTTCATTATCTTCTCTGAATATAGAAAGGATTGCATCTCCTACAAACAAGAAAAATCAGCCATCTAGATTCCCAATGGTCCAACAGGGAAAAATCAAGCTTACATCTGTATTAATGTTAGTTGAAGATATACTGGGAACCAAGCAAGTTTTCTTCTATGCCAGTTTCCATATGTGGAATGCAAATACATTTTAAAAAAATGAGAGAATTCAGGAGAAAAGCGAAGAAAAACAAGCAATCCACATCCTAGTTAAGGAAAGGGAAAATGAGGAATGTTCAGCTTGGGTTTGTCTTTTTTGTTAGTCCTAAATTTTATTTCTCTGTGTTCTTTTGCAGACACCAGAATAATAGGTAAGGCAGGTTTGATGACACTACAGTTCAGAAGGGTAGAAAGCTATGGTCCTTGCCTCTGCTGGTGTCTTAAGTAAAATTGCCTGATGGCTCAGGGAGGAAGTGACAGGATACTCAAAAAACAAGTAAGCACTGGATTAAATTTACATGGCATGTGACTCTATACCACTGAGTTACTGCAGCAAAATCCAGGAGACATGGAAGAGAAAATGTTTAGAGAAAAAACAATGTAAAAAGTAATTCTGTTCATCCTTTAGATTGTATTGCCAAAAAAAGAATAAAGGAAATGTTGCCAAATATTGATAAATGCTTGGGCTTTAAAACATACCTGTGGTCTAAAACTACCATGAACATAATTAAGATGCAGTGAAACATACTATAAGATTCACCTTATAAGCATGTTTCCATGAGACAGCTGAACTATTTAGTTAGCAGACATTCTCTTCTCATATTCTCTTTCCTTTTCCCCTACCCTCATCTTCCACTGCACTTCCATTCTCCTGCCTTTGCTTTCAGCAACATATGTGGTACTTCTTTCCTTCATGCCAGCTCTAACTCTCATGTCGTTACACATGACTCTGCCCTATCTGTTACTGAACTGTAGTTGAACCAGCTTATATTGTGACCAGAAGAGCATAGCATAAGCAGAAACTTGAAGAGGGAAAGGAATGGGTGGAAGGCCTTCCTCTTTCTTTAGTGATGAACTGTGAGTTTGGCTACAGCTGCCTCCAGAACACCTGGTCTTGGAGATACAACTGTTTTGGAATTGTCTGAAGTTGAAGCTTTACCTGGGTCCCTATGCTCTTACTAGTTAACATTCTTAGTAGTCGATTGTATTTCAATATTCTTTTGTCTGGTTCCTCAAAACAGGTTTCATAACTTGCTTAAGGAATATACAAATTGCTTGCTGTCAATGACCCCCAAGCCAGTCTAAAAGCCAAACTTGTAGGAATTGGAGAGCACTTAGCATGCCATCAGTCACATCCTGGGAGACTGCCAGCAGGCAGCCCGCAGGTCTCTTGTCAGCATGCCTGGTGATGCAAGGCACAGTGCTCGGTATGTGTGCTTGCATTGAAGACTGAACTTTCTGAGCCATACAGGTCCATCCAAATGTCTGAGTTTGGGACAAATCTGCCATTCACATTAATCTGTGAAATGGATTGAAAACAAGAAAGCATTGTCGTTCTCTAGAATAAGTAGGAAGAACTTCCCTCCCCAAAAGGTTTTCTATTAGCACTTTGGGATACATATTTCCAATATAAGTGTTGTGATACATTTTTCCTCACTGATTTTGGACCTGTAATTACGCTATTGCTTGATACTTTTTTTTTTTTTTTTTCCTAACACCTTTCACTAGTGATGTTTTTGTAACTTTATTAAATAACCAGTTATGATCTCTGTGATAAAAATATCAAAAAATATTTTCCTTTCCTCCTAATAGACCAGTTGCTCTTTTAATTTTGGTTGGATGAAAAAGATAGGTATCTTCCTGGAGAGTGGGGAGTGGTGATATGAAGTAGGGAAGGACAAAGAAAATATTCATCTTTCTGGGGACAGGTCATAAATTTTTGTTTCTAAGATTTCTCAAGCTTGCTAAATACTCTTTGTCAGTTATAAAAAAATAAATAAAATAAAATAAAATAAAATAGGCAGAAAATGATGGTCAGAGGAGAAAGATCCTGGCAAGAAAAGTGTCTTTCTAATTTCTGTGTTTAATGGGCTTGATTTTGTAGTTCAGCTGTCATTTAGAGAGTAGCTAAAATTTATATATTTTTATGGTTACTATCCATACAAAATAATTCCTGAGCACTTTCTTCCCCTTTCCATTTTACTGGTGGAAATTAAGGAAACATTCTTAGGTGTTGGAAAACAGGAGTTCTGAGCTGCAGCCATTGAGTTACAAAGCTTCTCTGCTTGCAAGGTGGAGATCAACATACATACGACAGGGACTGTTATCCAGTGGTATTTGAAACTGATGATGCCTAGACTTATTGAGCATAAAGTCCAGATTCTCTTTACATTTCTCCTTTTGTTTTATGAATGTTCCTGGTCAGCGACTTCAGAGAATACCTAAGTGCTCTCTCACCTTTTAGTATTTGCTTCAGTTACATTGTGTTTTGTGGCTTAAAAATGATCCAGACATTAAGAGCAAAGGAAGTGTTTAAATGCTTTCCCAAAAAGAGGTCCAAGACAAAACTTTTGAGGGTCAGGAAAATAAGAAAAATGAGAACTTAAAGAGTTCCAACATAAGTTTTTTTCCTCAGTTTTAAAGAAGAGGATCTTGACATTTCAAAACAAATTGTACCTGCTCATATTTGAAGTGCTATGTCATTTTATCTAATTCATTTATTGAGGGCTGTTGTGCTTTGTGTTAAACAACATGAGTTGTTTTGGTTGTTTCGTGCAGTAACTGAGCATTAAGAAAAAAGGCAAATATTCACCTGTTAAACCATCTTCAAGTCTTTATTCTGTTTTGACAATTACTTGTTATATTGAGAAGCTACTAGAAAAAAAAATAAATTGTGACTTGATGGTTATATAAATACATTCTAAAAAATTGCACTAATAATTAATTGTAAGAAGGGAAAGGGAGAAGTCAATGCAGATTCTTCAAGACTGACATGTTTCTGTCTTGCCAGGAGTCATTGATACATCATGCTCACTTTCCACTAGAACAGACAAGTAAATGATTTTTCATGTATGGACTTATCTAAAATCTCATCTTCCAGTTTTTCAGTAAGAGCAGTCTGAAGCAGATATTATCAGTCTTATATCAGTCAGATAAGATGCCCCAGTTCTGTCATATTAAATAATCTCATTCATGTATTACAATAAGAGAAGGTGCTTTCACATGTCTGGAATTATTGTCAGCTGCTCACCAGTACTACCCTTTTCTGACAGAAAAAAACCCCACACTGGTGGGAAAAAATGTAACATCTTACCAAATATGTATAACATCCTACTCAAGGATAAAGCAGTAAAATAGAGACATTCTGCTTTTGTGGTGAGACTGTAACGGCTGTCAGCCCTAGCTGCAGTGTGGGTAGCTGGTGCTGCACCAGCATTTTCAGCAATTCAGCATACCTTGGATGCCACCACCCAGTCTCCACAGATGACATTTCTCTCCTATCACAGAAATCACTGGGGAGTCACCAGCCAGGCAGGAGCTGCCTCCTGGCTCTTTGGTGTCCCATGTCATTGTGCTGGGCATCAGTGTCCAGGCACTGGCAGCAAGGGCTGCAGGAGTGGGTGGCCAATGTGAGGAGAGGCCAGGGCTGCCCTGGACTGGACACAACCATTCCAGCTGGCTCCAAATGACCCACCACAGGGCACAGCTGAGCCCCTTGTCTAAAATGGCAGCACCTTTGGGGAAGAGCGAAGTGCAAGGTGGCAGTGAGGAGTGAGGAAAAAAACTGCATGGGAAACAAATCCAAACAAAGATGTTTAATGTAAAATATTTTTGAGTCAGTGTATAACTGAGAGTAAAGTGAAAGAAATAGCTGCAGGTTTAGAAGGTTTGATTTATTCTAATCACATTGATTTTCTTTTCTTAACATGATTTTTCAGTGGAAATTATTTCCTTCTTGACTTTTTTTTTAATTGTTGTTCATGTATATGTGTTTCCAGAATAAAATAAATTGTTTAATGATTAGCAGAAAATCACTTGAAGTGGATAAAGCAACATTTTAAAGATACATTACAGGCAACACAGTGTATTGTGTTTTACCAGTAGCAGAAACAGTATTTTTATTACTAGGTTTGGCAAAGGATGAATGTCTTTGGACTGCTCCTGAAATGTACCCTTGCTTAAACACACAGCAGAGGCAAGTTGTTCTGTGCCTAGACAGATGCTCCTTCTCTTATATACCAGCATAACCAGCATTGCAGTGGTCAACTGTGTTCCCCAAAGTCTATCTGGAGACCGAGCTCTAATGTTCATAATGTAGCTGAGAATGTTACGATATGTTTCTTTTTCTATCTGTCAGTGTTCAGTCAGGAACATCTGCCTCAAGTGACTTGGAAAGGAGTAAGTTAAAACTGCTCTAGCATTTTCAGATGGCTCCATATTTTTCTTAATTTGATGGCAACCACTTCCTCACTGCTGTAGTTAAACTTATCTGATCAGGCAGTGAGAGAAAAAACAAAACAAAACAAAAGAAAAAAACTAACCACAAAAAACCCCAGAAACAAAAAAGAAGCAGCCATGTATCTAAAACATAATTCCCTCAGTTACCCTCATCCTCTGCAGTGAGTTGTTCTTCACGGTCATCAAACAAGAGACAGGTGTTCACCAGACCTACAAATAACATAGTTTGTGGAAGACGTTTCTTCAATCTGTGGCCTTTATCAGAGCCTCCAAATCAGTCTCTATATAGTTTCCTGGCAGCACCTATGCTGCGTTTTATGTTTTGAGGTTCAGCTGAATGGATAAAAATCTCATCTCTGGGGAAGAAAGTTTGGTCTTACTTTGCCCTTTAGTCCAGACCCCATACTGCTTCTACTTGTTTTTCAGACAGGACATGGATATGTAAGATAGATAAGATACAGCACATAGTTTACTTTTATTTACCTATCATCTGCCACCTCAGCCCTGTAGAGTCTTCACAGATATTCTAAGTCAGCATTAAGTACCTTCTCAAACACCCAGAAGGATCTTGGTTATGTTGCCTGGAGAGTTGGATGGCCACTCCACTTCCAGCCCAGAGCTGACCACATGTAAGAATGGGACAGTTTCAGCTAGTGTTCACGTACATAGTTTGTGGTTTTTTATGTAGTCTTGACAACCATGTATTTGAGTCTAGCCTGTAAAAGAAAATTAAACTTCCTAGAATTCAACCACGATAATAAAAATTACACTTTTATGAGGAAATCAGTAGTCAGAAAGAAAAGCAAAAAAACTCAGCAAAAAACTATGAAAGATATCAAAACCTGCACTCTTCTGTTTGCATGTTTTAGGTGAGTTCATAAAGAGACAAGTTATTTATCTGCTTTTGGACAAATGGTCTGAAGGATACAAGGCTTTTGGTCACTCAAGTTTTCTTACCTTTCCTCTGTCAGTCTTGCTTATGGTGTGTGACTGTTACCCTCTATAGGTGAAAAATATGGCAGAGTTTGTTATTGTACCAGCTGTGAAGATTTAGGTTGTGTCAGTTGTTTTCCAGAGTATCTTGCCCTGTTGACTTAAAGTTCCCTCATAAGAATAACTTTAAGTTGTTCTATATAAAAAGAACAACTTAACCACACACAGTGCTAGTTTTCCCTGATACCTTTTAGCATTTCCTTCTGTGCTGCTGAGGAAGGCCAGCACAACAGCGACTCTACAGAAACTCTTCTCCAAATCCTCAGACTAAATATTGAGTGAGTTCATCCTGAAGGTGAATATTATTTTTACTGGATGTCCATAGCAAAGTTTTGGCAGTGGGAAGCTGCAGAGGTGCCCTCTATGAGGAGACACCAGGGCTGCCCCATGCCAGACAGACTCAGCTCCAGCCTCTGCACAGCAGAGAGGAGTGAGAAAAGATAAGTGTGAGAAACAGCTCTGTGAGCACCAAGGTCAGAAAAGGAGGAGGGGGAAGAGGTGCGCCAGGTGCTGGAACAGAGATTCTCTCTGCAGCCTGTGGAGAGACGATTGTAGAGTAGGCATTTCTCTGCAGCCCATGGAGAGGACCACAATGAACCAGATACCCACACTGCAGCCCATGGAGGACTCCATGTCAGAGCCTGCATAAACTGCATGCCCTGGAGAGAACACATGCTGGAGCAGAAGAAAAGTGTGTGTGGGAGGGAGCAGTAGAGAGGAATTGCTACGGACTCAGCACAAACCTCTGCTCCCCATCCGCCCTGTGCCACTTGAGAGGGAGGAAGTGGGGAAGTTTGGGATGAAGTAATAAAGTTGATCTTGGGAAAAATCACACATAATCACAGAATTACCTTGGTTGAAAAAGACCTTAAAGATCATCAAGTCCAACTGTCAACCTAACACTGACAATCCTTAACTAAACCATATCCCTACGTACTGCATCTATATGACTCTTAAATATCTGCAGGGATGGTGACTCCACCATTGCCCTGGGCTGCCTGTTCCAATGGCTGATAAGCCTTTCAGTGAAGAAAGTCTTCCTAAATTCCAATCTAAACACTCCTGTTGCAACTTGAGGCCTCTTGTCCCTGTAACTTGTAACTTCATTGAACAGCCCGGTCCCTACTTTACAACCTCCTTTAAGGTAGTTGTAGAGAGTAAGAGGATGTTGGAGGAAGGTCATGGAATCATATAATAGAATGGTTCAGGTTGGAAGGGACCTTAAAGATCATCTAGTTCCAGTCCCCCTGTGCAGGCAGGGACACTTCCCACTAGATCAGGTTGCTCAAAGCACCATCCAACCTGGCCTTGAACACCTCCAAAGATGGGGCATCCATGACTTCTCTGGGAAACCTGTGCCCATGCCTCACCACCCTCACACTAAAGAATTTCTTCCTAAACTCTTAACTTAAATCTACCCTTGCTGAGGGTGTACCCAATTCCACTGTCCGTGTTGCTGACAAAGATGTTAAACAGCACCGGTCCCAGTACCGACCCTTGAGGAACGGTACTCGTCACTGGTCTTCATTTGTAGATGAAACCACTGACCACTGCTTTTTGAGTTTCAGCCATGAAGTGGTCCATCCATTGAATCCATGTCTTTCCAATTCAGGGACCAGGATATTGTGCAAGGTATTGTTGAAAGCTTTACATAAGTCCAGGTGGATTATATCAGTTGCTCTCCTCTTCTCCGATAATGCTGTGACCCCATTGTAAAAGACCAACAGATTTGACAGGCATGATTTCCCCTTGGTGAAACCATTCTGGTTGCCACTAATCTCCTCCACATTTTCCATGTACCTCAGCAGAGCCTCCAAGAGGATCTGCTCCATGATCTTGCTGGGCAAATGGGTGAGATTGACTGTCTTGTAGTTCCCTGGGCCTTCCTTTTTTCCCTTTTTGAAAACTGAGATAAAAACGTGGTTTAGTTTGTATCTTTGTTTTCTAATTATCCAACTCTGACATTAACTGACAATAAATGAAATTAATTTTCTCCAAGTCCAGTCTCTTTAGCCTCTTACTGTAGTGGATGAGTGATCTTCCTGCCTTCAGCCTGATCTTCAGGTTTTTTCATCATATTTTCTTCCCCTATCCTATTGAGGAGGGGGAATGAGTGAGCAGCTGGCTTGGTGTCTGTCAGCTGGCTGAGGTTAACTCACCCCATACTTTTAGAAATAAGATATTTTAGATGAATTGCATATTTTGTTCAGACTGAAAGTTCAAGGTAGTTGGGCCATAACCTTTCTACCAAATATTTATAGCTAGATATGTTATATTCACTCAAATTTACCTGACTATTAAGCATATCTTTTTGGGTCTTACACCAGTACTTCTCATTCATATGAAATATGACTTTTTGATGGGTTTTACTAATACCAAAATATTGAAATCTGTTCAAACAGCATATTTGTTAAACAATGAAAAACAACAGCAAGAACAGCAGCACAGTGAACTTTTAAATCTGTGCATGAAGTATATGCCAATGGAAAAAAGAGGTTAAATGTGCCTGAAGAAAGATTAAAAAATCTAGTGACTTTTAAGATAGATAACTATATTTTTCCCCCTCATAAAATTTGGCAAATATTATATAAGAAGACTTCACACATCAAATAAAATAATATGTACACCTAGTATGGAAGTAAATTAAATTGTGTTTGTGTAGAAAAAACCCTGAAAAGCAAAGGAAACCCTCAAAGAAAATGATAACTCAGAACAAGGAGTTAGAGATTTAATGTTCTTTCAAGAGGCATTGAGTGTGTAAAGTGCCTTAGGCTTCTTCATCACCTGTCTGTGTATACAAAAACTTGATGTAATTTGCATGAAACTATCACTATCCAGCTGAAAAGCACTTATTCAATATTCCATTCTAGTGTAGATGTGCATTTTTCTTCTTCTGAGACAGTATGATTTCACTGCAAGCATCACCAATCAGTACTCACTTGATATTATAGGAGTCACTGAGTGACTGAGAAAACTCTTGGGAACTTGTTAGCATTAAATTTGTATCGAGTATCAGGAAAACCTTGTATTTCCTAGTTTAGGACTTTACAAACTTATTTATAGGCACTATGTCACACTGGAAGCTGTGGTCTCACTTAGTCATGCTAGCTCTTTCCTACTGCTGGTCTATTCTCAATTAAATTATTGACTTGCTTAAAGGCTTTTTTAGTTCGGTATTCTGATAATGCTGCTGTCATTTAAACTTTCAGTGTTCATCACTGCTTAGCTGTCTAGTGTTTTATTATGAATGTTTAATATAAACTTTGGATTTAAAAATCTATCCTTCACTTGAGATGGTTGATGTAAAAGTGACAGCTTTCAGGGGCGAACTAAGATTGATTTCTAAGTTACTTGTCATATACATTATGGGTCCAGCCCTGAGGCTCTGTCATAGTTAAATCTCCTATTCACTTAATTTAAATGGAATTCTGCAATGCCATGACTGCAGGTACAGTTTTGGTTGTGACTTCAACACCAATACAAAAAGAGGAAAGATTCACCACATAATATGCTTCTTTTTCTTCAAGGTGCTTTGCTAATTACTAATCCTGAAGGAAAATTGTTACTAGACAAGGTAAGCATATGTACCTGGTGTGCACTGTTGGGAACTGCAAAGCTACCTCGGAATTGTGGAAATCTGAACTCATCTGCAAGACAGAGTCCTGTTTGAACCCATATATATAGACATACTGTGAATGGGATGGTGAAGTTACTAACACAACCACACTCTTTTCACCACACATCACATTGGTTTTGTATTTGCCAGACTACTTAGCTGCTGGCTATGCTACTCCTAGGATGATTTCAGCAACTCCAGAAAAGTAAGGATATGGACCTGATGTGGGTTTGGAAACTACTCTTGTCATAGTGCTTGAACATCTCTGCACTAGGCCCTTTCTACAGCTGATCCACTGGAACAAAAATCCTGGCCCAGGTGCTGTCAGAGAGAGCTCTGCTGGGAGGGTCAACTGCAGCGGGAAGTGACAAGAGATACGTTGAAGTGTTTCTCTTGAACTCATTGCCCATTAAGTAAAAGACCAAGTTTTGATGATTAATGATTGTCAAGGAAAAGAATAGCTTGGAAACATCTATTCTGGATTGTTTCCTGACTATCAATTAAGTAATTTATGTTTCAATATATCTGCTTAATGAAATTTCAAACCATAAAAATATCATTAGAAACGGTCTCTTTGACTCTTTTTTTTTTGTTGTTGTTGTTACAAATGGAAAGGATAGTCTCTACCTAGGCCTAGTGAACACTTGAATAAAATAAAGTAATCCATCTTCAGATTCTAAAGTTATCTGATAGGTTGGTATAACAATTAGACATTTTTCTGAGTAGGTTTTTAATGTAGAGGTCCTTTGCCAGCCTCATGAAAACTGCACTTGAGAAAAATACTCCATACAGTTAATATCACATATTTTCTGATTGTTATGCTTGATGTTAACTAGAATTAAACAGAATTAAATAATTTACAAGAGTTTTGTTGCATTGCAGTCTCTTAACAGATAGTCATTCCAGTGGGAGAGGACAGCAAGACCTTTAAGCAGCTGCAAGGAAGGAACAGCTGACAACCTTTGTTGGGTGTAAATGCAAAATGTACATTCAGTGTACTTGTTTTATCTTTTGTTCTAACATCTGTGACTTAGTCTATATGCCACCAGCAATTACTTGTAGAATTCTGGTAAAGAAAATAAAATATGATTACAAGTAGGAGAGCAAATATGATGAGTTATCATTGCCATTATAGAATGAGAATACTGATCTGGCACTCTTCAAAGTGCTTAACTGCACTGCAAATGCAATCAATCAGCTTTATTTGTGTAATATATTAACTCCTTTAAAATATTTTTTTTAATCTTCTAACAAAATATATCTTTATTATATCAATTCTCATTGTATACTCTTCTCTGTGGTCTCTCTGGTTCTCACTCTCTCTCAAAGCCTCATTTCTAGGAGAGCTCTCATATAAAAAATGTTGCCCCAAGCTGTTACCACTTCATGGTTCATCTGGCAGGAAACACAACTTCAATTGAACGGAGAATATAGGTTTACATGAATGTCTCTCACAATTGAGTATCAGAATTATTTATTCTGTGCTCATTTTAAGGATAATTAAACTGGGTCAAAGAGTGAGAGCTATTTGGGTGACTATTTCCAAAATGCATTAGTCTCTGCATTGTTGCAAGGGTGTCATAATGATGTCTCTACCTTTACTAGTATGTGCAATAAATATTTCTCCTTGTGTAATTACTCTCATACTTTAATTGCCTCTCTACTGCTCCAAGTGTCAGTTTTCCAAAGTAAGATGCTCTTTTTAAAGCAGCTATGAGAACTGTAAATAAGGGACTTTTCTTATGATGTGAGATGCACTAAAGAAAGGTAAAAAAAAAAGACTGTGTTCCAGATGAGTGAACAATTGCTCTGATCAAGGCATGTTTGTGGTCAGCTGAAGTGTGGGGTCTTAAATAAATAAATAAATAAAAAGTAATCTGCAATTATATCATATAGTTCATACAATAAAAGTATTTAATTATTTTTTTAATTTTAATTTATTGATCATGTCACCATTATTCATGAAGCATATTACTACATCCAACAAATAATCTCACTGACATGGGGGGAAAAAATATTATGAACTTATTATTAATATTATTAACTTATATATATAAATATTACTAACTTATTAACTTAAAATATTATAAACTTATTTGACTTTCATCAAATAAGTTAATTAGGCACTTAATAATTTCTTCACAGCCAGACATAATGCAAATATTAACAAAATGAAATTTGTTACATCTTGTAGTGCAGTGTACGGTGCTCGGGATGATCTTGGTTTCTGACTACCCAAAGATGCAGTTACGATGGCAGTTTGTTTTCCATGGGTTTCAAATTGCACCACCCTGAAAAACTGCTGAGAGTAACTTCGAGCTTCCTGAGAGCAAATAACTGTCAAGAAATACCTTTGTATTGTGAGTGGGGAAAAAGAAAAAGAAGATTTGACACTTCTTAGGAAAAGAGTCTAATTTATAAAATTATTAGATAAAGCTGACATAGAAAATACAGGAAGAATAATTCTGGTATGACTGAGAATTGGCCAGCCAGAAGGGAGAGAGAATGGATCCTAATGAGCATCCTATTAGACCAAGCCTCAAAGAGAACTGTGTGAGAAAAATTTCAGTGAAGGAAAACTGAAGGAACAGTCTGACATCTAAATTTCCCCGGGGGACATGCAGACTGACAGAATGTATTCTTACTGCTATTGAGGTTTTCAGAGAATTGATACTAGATCTACCACTGAATTCAACAGGTAAGTGCAAACCCTTGAACTAAGGCATCCCTTAATCTGCAACTATATACAGGCCAACTCAACAACTTTTTTTTCTGACCTCTTGAAACCATAAATGTGTTAGAGGTTGTAGTCTCTAGAAAGTCCTAAATATTTTTTATTGTGTCATTCAACTTCCATCACATATCTTCAGGCCACTCCCACATTGCTGTTAATATAGCTTGTGACAGCATCTCCATCCAACACTAGACTGTAGTATCTCTGTATGTGCAGGACAAACAGCGCCAGTTGCAGGTGATGGATATAGTGGGTGCATCTATCTACACAGCTTCTCAGTGCATAGGAGGGGTTCCTCATTCTGGGACATGTTTACTTTATGTCTATACATCAAGTCTTGAGATATGTCCCTGAGGTCACCACTGCCATACTCAAAGTGTTTTCCTCCATTTTAGATCCATAGTTTCAGACACAGAGCAGGATAGCAGTTAGAGTTAGTCCCATCCTTGCTATGAAGTGGACATGTGGTCCTAGAACCACAACAGATTGCAGTGAACCAAACCCCAAAACTTCCCTGTTTGTGCTACTATTGCTCAGCAATATCAGTATACTTGTGAGTCAGTCACTGGCTAACTGTGGTTTGATGGTAAAGAAAAACTTTATTTTAGATTTTCCTCTGTTTTTTATTTGTTTGTGTTACAACATTCATATCACAGTACTGGTTATAAAACATTAAAAAGATAGTTGTGTCATGGTTTGACTCAGGATTGGCAATTGAACCAGTAACAGTAAACATTTCAATCCCCTTCCCCTCCCTCCCAGGTAGGAGAGGAGAGAATAATGAAAGACAGAGACTTTACAGATTGAAAACTAAGTTGGACAGCTTTCATGATATACTAATGATAAAAGAAAATATGTACAAATACATACAAGCATGTTGAGGCATGTGAAAAACCTCTATTCCCTCCCCCCACCCCCAGCAACTCCCAGAGCATCTTGTGAGCTGTGAGCAGTTCTGAAATGTCCTAGAGCTGCTGGGGAGAGTGGCAGAGCAGAAAGGAGCTGAGGGGAGAGTTGTGAGGGTCAGGAACACACAGGCCTAGAGATCAATGGTGATGGATAGATGGAGTCCTCACTGGATGCCAGCCATGGGTAGAAGAAGGAAAGAAGAAGAAGAAAGAAGGGGCTTGACTTCCATGATTCCTGACTTTGTATATGGGATCAAATACTCTCTTTGGTCAGTTTTGCCATCTGTCTAGTTTGCTTCTCCCTACAGGAGGGTTGTAGATACAACTCTTCTGCTCCTTTAGTATCTGAAGCAGCAGATTCAGCAAGCAGAGAAAAGTGGCCTTGATGTCTTGGCGGTATCTATAAACATTCCAATATTATCACTCCACTAACTGGAAAACTCGCTGCTTAATAACAGCCTTTTTTTTTTTTTTTTTTTTTTTTTTTTTTTTTTTTTCTTCCCTGAAAAAAAAAAAAAAAAAATCAGTAAAAAGAAAACTGGCTTCATCCGGGCTCAAACCAGGACAATTTGTTAAGGCAAATATTACATACACCACAGTGCTTTTCCCTTACAATTCCCAAGAATGAACTATTAGTAGGCTGTCAGTTGAAGCATCTACTGCATGATGTCCTCTTGCATAGGCGTAAGAGACAAGCATGGCACATAACTGTACCTTTCTTGATATGGAATTGGAGCATTGTCTGGCCAATCACCTACCCATAGTAACATGGAGACATTCCTGGTTTAGTAGCTTAAACACACAACCTACAACTGCTCTCCATTTCACTTTCCCTTCATGCTTGCTCTATTTCAGGAAGCAAAAAGCAATTTGTGTGGCACCAGTTGGTGTTCTCTGGATGCAATCTCTGCGTGCTGGAGAGACTGTCAGACTGTCTTACTACTAGTATTGGACAGCTGCAGTAGCTCAATAGTAACAATATATTAGCTTGCTTGCTTTGCTAGATCTCTAATGATACATTATTTTCTTCCTTCAGACTACAGTTTTCCCAAGTCTGCCAAATGTTTACAGCATTTGTGATTTAATTTTTTCTGTGGCTTTAATAAAAGTAGATATCTGAACTGAAAATTCAAAACTACATGTTTTTTTAACTCAGTGACTCTAGCAGTAGATTCTGAATTAGACTTCATGACAATTTACTACATGTATCATCCAACCAAAATACACATGCAGAGGTTTTCCAATTCATTCTTAGACTTGCCTTTGATTTGATCTGAATCTGAAATATGGGCAAATGCAGAAGTAAAACTTACCATAAATGTGGTTTTTGTTCTGGAAATGTTAAGAATAATGGCTTTATAAGAAAGGCATATTAATTGGTTTCTCTCTTTTCTTTTTAAATAAGCAGTCTAGATAAAAGGAGGTCCCGTCAGAAGGACCTGTCAGAATATACAGGATACATGTTATTTCTATCAGGACATGTAGCATAGTAATAATTTACCAAGGGATCTGACCAACCTATACAACTTGACTTCTTGGCTAAGAGGATAAAAGAGGACCTAACACTTCTCGACATGTGTGTCTCCACAGTTTCACTGCCTACCAAAATTGAAGTTGGATTTTTCAAGCCCTCAGAAAATTCTTCTAGGCTACAAGGCCTAAAAATCATTCTGTCAGTAAAAAACTTGATAAAGGAGGTGGAGAGAAAGGGTGATTAGGAAAAAGGAGCAAGAAACAAGAATAATATAGAAGCATAGTAGCAGAAATAAGTTGAAGAGAAACCCGAAGATGTAGGTCCAGGTCAAATATAAGGAGAATAAGTTAAAGCTTCAAAGGCAGAAGGGTGAAATAGGGTTTTGCAGTTTAGATACAGTTTTCCGTACTCCCATGTGATGCTTTAACAAAAGGTTAGCAAGGAAAGGAAATTCAAAGTCCAGGGTCCTGGATACAGCTGTTGGTTTTATTTATCACTACCTCTTTTGGCTTAAATACTGAAATGGAAAGTGTTTCCAAAATCACGATATATGTATGTCTACTGAGCTGAAGCATTTCAGACTTAAAGGATGATTTTGAAGTTTTATTTAACTGTAGAATGACTGTCTTCTAACTGACTTTATCTTCTTACTTCCAGAAATCTTTTTGTGGCATGGATCATCCACCTTGTATGCAGTCTGGGAATCAGTATGCCGCAGCAGGCATGAGAAATACTTAAGCTACTTTCAAGTAGCTGCCAAGTCTTTATTACACAGTAGAGCTCTCTGCAGAGGGTCCCAGGAGCAATATAGCTGTATTAGCACAGTGCTGTACTGCTTGGATTTTCTTAGATTCAGAAAATAATTTCGGGTTGAGTGCTTCCTTATTTTGTTAACTATAGTATTTCCAGTTGTGGGTTAAACTAATTCCAAGTGTAGTGCTTCACAAAGCTTGCCTGAAATCCAGCTGTAGTCATTGTCTCCTGTTGGTGTGCAGATTATGATGTTCTTCATCCAAGAAACCTGGAAAAATAGTCATGTGTTAGCTATAGTTAGGTGTTCCACACATAATCCCAGCCGGAGCATCATTAATGCCTTGATACAGACCCTACTATCCCTGAATTAGATCAACTCAACTGACAGCAGTCTTCAGGGCTACAAATGACTATTAGTTATACAGTAGCCAGGAGCTCTAAGGTCCTATGAAGATTAAGGTATGTGCCCTATATCACCATTAACTTTCTTATACCAGCAACAGGATAGAACCTGATATGAGCTATCTCACAAGAGCTCCATGCTAGAGCATGGTCAGTGTCCTTTGCTTGGCTATTTGCAGGAAAACATGAGCTGTGTTTTGGACAGACTTTTTTCATTGCTGTTTCTTTGTAGGAGAGGATCTTCTCAAATGTTTCCTAGGAGAGTTCATGCAAGCGTAGAATGGCAAGAACACTGATTGCTGAAAAATAACCATTTTAAAATGCGTGGTCTGTAACACACGTGGACTGTGAAGGGAGTGAGACATTAAAAATAATTAAATAAAAGAAAGAAGCACGTAAAGTGGCTTAGCAAACTAATGTTTTTATCCATAAGAGCCTTCAGGCAATGTGATGCTGGTAGTTCTTCACAGGATGAAACAGAAGAAAATCTTAAATCCTGAAAACAGAGTTACTCCTCAATATTAAGTTCAAGTAGTACAACACAAACATTCAAATAAATCAGAAAACCTATCTAAAAAGCTTCTCTTATTACAGAGAAAAAAAATGCAATGTTTTGCACTAGAGTCTTAACAAGCTCACCGTGAGGAAGTAAAGAAACTGCCATTTACTCTCCATCTTAATTTGCTGTATAGGCACAAAGGATGTCATGCTATTTTAAGTGACTTTGTTGATAAACAATAGTGAATGCTTTAGACACACCCAAGCTTTCAATCTGCCATTGAACTTTTGACATTTGTACTCCCTCCGATTTGTTCAGTCTGGTGTTAACAAACATGGTTGGGATGACAACATACTGTAGGCAAATCATAGGCTTCGGATCACATGCAAATGTTTTGTTTGCAAATAAACACACAAGTTTTCCAGTGAATAAAGGCCTGCGTCACTGAGCTTCCCTCCAGGAAGCTGGCAAGGCATAAACAGGGATATGGGAGCACAGTCTCGTTTGTAAACACTTGTATCTGTTGCTATTTACATTAGAGTAAAATAACCATAATGGGTTTAAGAATAGACCATTCTCAAGCAGTGTATAGTATTTGTACAAGAATAACAATTTCTGCATCCTGATGTATGACTCTGGGTTATATCTGAAAACTCACCTAAAACAACACTCAAAAAGTTATGTGATTTTCTGTATGTTTTGGGTTAGGCTATCTGTAATTCAGTGCTCCTGTTACAACAGATGTATAATGGGTAACTGGGGCCAAATTACATCTGGAAGTCCCCTGAGTATCTAGGAGTTTCTACACAGAAGGGATTCTTGTGCTGATGGATTGCCAGAAGTGATTTAGGATTTGGGATGATCCTATCTCCAGCCCTGGGACAGATTAATGGAACTTTATCTGGTTTTGTTCCCCACCCTAGAAGGCATTTAACAGTAGTACTTCATTTGGGTTTTTTTGAGTCAGGCTCTAAATGCACATATCCCTTTCACCAAGCTGTTTCACAGCCCAATAAATTCAACTCCACTTTCTGTAACTTCTGACTAACTCCAGGCAACAATATGTATAATAGTGATTGTTTATTAAGACTTCATACTGTTGCTCTGGAACAATGTTTCAGTATCAGAGGAGAGAAGAGCTAAATCTATTTCCTCTGAGAGAATTTTAGTACTGAGAGGACTACAGGGTGAGGGACAAAGTTTCAAAGGAATTAGAAAACAAATCTGATTTGAAGATGAGTGTTTTCAGAACACTTTTGGAACAGATTTCAATTCTAAAAGCTGATGTCAGGCTTAGCAGAAAAATCCACATGTAACTAGTCTCCTGATGATTGCTGTGCTGGAATCTAGCCACTCACCATTTTATCCACTGACCATTTTTTTCATGTAGGACACAGTTACTGAGTGCTAGCAATTAACTTTTAAGGGATAGATGTAGCATTCTGATCAGATTTGTAATCACAGAGTAATTTGACCTGATTTGGACTAGTATTCAAATGAACTCACCCAAAGTCATGGAAGTCATGCTAGAGAACTAATGACAACAATGTTTCCTACAAATCTTCCAGTATTTTCTGGCTTAAGTATATGCTGGAAATATTACTAACATAGTAATATTTTTTTCCTGCAAGATTATATTTTTTTCCACCATCCCCAACTGAATATGGCTATTTTAACAGAACAGTGTGAGCCAAAGGAATCTCCACCCTGACACTCATTGTAGTTAGGTAATAAGTCACCATGTTTGGAATTTGGTTTTACCATGAAGAAGCATAATTCAAAACATTGTGACTGTACTGACAACTTACTCAACAGGCTTTTTCCCACAGTATTTGTTCCAGATACTAACTTCCTCTTCCCTATGGCTGCTTTCATATCCCTTATATGCAGGGTGGATCTCACCTGTTCCAGCAAGTCAGCAGCCTTCAATATCCCCCTCATAGGCTGCAATGAGCTATCACAGGTTGAAATATGCAGCCAAACATTCCTGTGGTTTTTCACCTATCAGGCAAAGACCAGGCCTCACTGGAGGCCCATATTAGGACAGAGTTCTGTGCAATTTTTTTGCTATATCCAGTGATAACTCAGCAGTGCACAAAGTTCCACAAATTCTGAATTATTACTTTTTCCAGGTGAATCAACAGAGGTTCTCAATTTTTTTGGCACAAGCGCCAGAATAGTGGGATTATTCCATGCCTCAAGTTCAGTGGGACAGCAGCATTTGGCTTTCTGGTACAGGCTCAAGTGATTACTGTCATAAAAGGAAATGTCAACTCCCCAGACTGCAGGTAAAAGACCTTTCCTAAACACAGGTCAACTGTGCAGCTGTTCCAGATGCCCAGAGCTGTGAAGTCTCAGTTTTGTTTTGGGATGACATGTGTGTATGTACCATCCTCCTGCATGCCCTGGCTTTCTTTAGAGGTTTGGGATTGTTGTCAGGAAGAAAAATCCACTGTCTTCCAGTGGGTCCCACAGCCTATTCCTGAACGGAATCAAGCTACAGTTTAGACACAAACACAGAACCCAAAATAATAGCCTGGGTCATTAAAAGTTGTGGAGCACTGGCGAAGCCATAAGTTTATTTCTTTCTAAGAAAAATCCTCTCTAGGACACCATTTTACCATCCCATCATCTTATTATAACTGACTAGAACCAGATCTTGTTTCTAAGTGTTTGAATTGGATACTGCATAAAAGTACTTGGAATAGATTCAAGTAGAATCAAACAACATCTCTTAGTTTCTGCTGCAGCAGTAACATTTAATCATCTGTCTTTTCAAGTAACACCTAATAAATTTTTATACCCTTTAATTATTTGTGGAAATGCCCACAGACATGATTCTTCTGTTTGCAATTCATTATTGATTTAGCTCAAGGAGCCAACAACTGGTTTGTGGAAGAGGTGTTCATACCCTTCATTGCAGCATTGCCTAGGAGCTGCATTTTGCTCTGCTGCACAAACTGAGTAGGGGTGACAATCCTGTGTGTCTTAATACCTGAGAAGCTTTGGAAATAGAAGGGACTTCAGTTGTCTATGTGACACTCAGCTCTCCTGTGATCTTTGTCAGTTTGTCTCTTTAACAAGCAGTACTCTCTTGGGACCCTGACTCTCATTTGAGTACATAGTCAGGGAGGCAGAATAATATGGACAGTATCTGTAGCAGTGGAGAAAGCCTTATTCTCATTATTGATTCTTCATGAGCCTGAAGCACAGGAATTGAGCAGACAGTTGCTGACAGCCTTACTGCATTCCCCTTCCAATGGGGAGGGCTTATTAGAGAGTTTGCAAGAAATATGGAATCAGAGATCCTTTCTCAGCACTTCTCTTTTTCTCCCTTGTTTTTTTTTAGCTCTTTGAGGTCAGGAAAGCAAATGTGAGTTATTTGGTTGATCTTCATGACCTACGTTGTGAAGATGTACAAGAACCAACCAATACTGTGAGTTTTTTTCTTAAAGGGAGTTCTTGAGGGTTTGGGTTTCTTTAGCCCACTAAACATTACTTATGGGAGCTCTGTTTTCAAAATATAAAGTGGTCTTTTCAGATCAGCCTGTTGGGTTTGGGTTTTTTTGGCATTTCTGCTATTTTTTCTGCAATGTAACATCATTTGGAGGAGGAAAATAAGTCAATAGAGATATATTCAGCTGAATACCTAGCCAAAGAGAAGTTGATGTTTTCTCTGTATGTTTTATTTATCTACTCAGAAGAGAATATTACAGTATAATGTTTCCTTGGGTTCCAACATTACAAAGATTTTTCTAGGCTGTTGAATGTTACCACATTCTGCAAATATTCAGCTAAGGTTTAGGAGGAAGATCTTAAGCAAAAAATTATGTTTCCATCTTTTGCATTTTACCAAAATATATTCAATTTTCACATTGCTGAAGATCTCTAACAGATTTTTTTAAAAGAAAATTTCCTTAAACTAATCCAAATGCAACCTAAACCAAAAGAACAATGAGGAGATCTCGGTGTAATTAAAGGGTCTTAAAAAATGAGAACATCAAAAGTGTATCTGAAATAGTAATTTGCAGCAATAATGAATTTGTCAAGGCTCTTCCTTTTCTGATTTTTGATTGATCATGAACGGCATGTTCTTTGGATGTAGATATACAGTATTCATTAAATAGTTTCAAATAATAATTATTAGGCTTTAACTGTGACAAGGCATCTTTTTTTTTTAGGAAAAAAATACTACTTTTGTTTGAAGAAACACTTAGGTATTCTTCGTTGCATAGTTAAAGCCCACAGTATGTTTCTCTGGCCCCTCATTAACAGACATTTTACATCAAGAGACCAGAGTATGTGCCTTCTCCACTTCTTAAACGGCAATCAACAAATAAACTAATGTTGGAAGGAGTCACTATGGGTTTTTTCCTAAGACTTTTTTCTGTATTATGAAGTTGCTCTTTTACTCAGTGGGTGGTATCTTGCCATGGTCTATTATTATTAACTTCACTGCTATTAGCAGGTGTTTTCCTTCTTCCACAGAAAATAGGTGATTTTCTTCTTTCCTTATGCATAATTCCATTTTACGGAAAGCCTCCTCTAATCTGGAAGAGAGAACTTTACATTTGTCGTATGAGAAGGTAGACACCCACAGTTTGCAATACTATAGCACAGGATCTTTAGTGAACTGCTCTAGCATTCACATCCTCCAAGGCCATAGGTGATATTACTGCACTTGTGGAGCTTAGGAACCATGTCTTGCAGGAAAAGAAATCCTTTACCCCAGTGAACAACACTGGAGAAAGCCCTTGGGAGAATCACATTTCTTCCTGTTAAGGATCTCCCTGTAGGAGAGGATAAACTGAGGTACAGCTAACAGCTAAACTCTGAACCTCTCTGTGTGCCCTTGCATGTGCCTCACATTCTGCTTCCATTTCAATAAACATTAAGGTAAATAAATGCACCCTTTACCGCTCTTTCTAAATGAATGGGACCCATTTTTAACTCATAACATTTTAATTTAATACCATCTCTGTTTAGGATGTAAATAAAGGAAGGGACGTTGTGAGAAAAGCCACACTCTACTGAGGCTGGTAAATCATGGGGCAGAAAAAGAAGGAAAGAAAGATTACCAAAAAGATATCATATGATGAATAAGACGCATTTTAGGTATTCACAGAATAATTATTATTAATGTAAGAAAATAAGGGAAAAATTTAAAATGCATTTAAAAAATTCTTCCAGAATTAATAAATAATTTGGTCAAATCTATTAGATATAGAATCACAGATCACAGAATGTTAGGAGCTGAAAGGGACCTCTGGAGATCATCTAGTCCAACCCTCCTGCTAGAGCAGAATCCCCTTGAGCAGATAAGGAGCTTGGTTAACACTATTCTGAAGTCAATTGCCACTTTTTGATATAACTTCTAACTGAAGATCTGCCACAGGAGGCTCAAATGAAACAAAAAATATTTTGTATATACATTTTCTTATTTTATCTTTAATATTTATACACACTAAAAATAGTAGAACAACAATGAAATATATTACATGTTCAACTCATGTAAATTGAGAGATGTCATTGGGTAGAGCTAACATCTGTCACTAATTCTATACACTTACAGGCATCACAGGCGCCCTGATGTGATTACTGTTTTAATTGTTTTCTTGACATTTCAGGATTTTTTTTTAGAACTAAAGAGCATATACAGGAGTAAGAGTGAACTGTTAAAGTCAGGCACAAGTCATATGCACCACTTAAATCCGAGTGGTCTTTGGAGAACTGGATGTTCATGCTGATCTTGAGTGTAAGGATGAGAGGATTTTTGCAGACTGTTGCTTGGTTTACTCTAGATCTCAAAATAACTTGGTGTAAAGGAGCAGTCCAATGTCTGCTGAAAGGTCACCTCTATAATAATACATGTCAACAAGAAAGCACGAATATGCACATACATACGCACAAAGACAAGGGGTCTCAATTTCAGCTCGTCTGGGATATTTTCATACTCTGTAATAAAAGTTACAGTTTCAAAGGATTTCTGTGCTTTTTTGTTCTAACAGAAGATGGTTTGAGTGGAGCAATCTATAAATGAAATTGTACTGACCAACACTGGGCACCATTTATTTACTTTCTGTTTATAAACCTTAATGTTTGTTTTCCATGCATTCCACTTCATGAAGATGATCACTAAGTACAAGAGTTCCTTTAAATCAGCAGTGACTGTGGTTTGGCTCTTCTAAACAATGTAAATTCATAGCTTGGTTGAAGACATTCCAGACTCCACTGCCTAGTTCTTTTCTCTCTTTTTCCTTTGTGTCTGTGTGCATATCATTATAGAACTGATGTTGATTTTGAGTATCTGACTTCAAAAGCAGAATACAGTTAAAAAAAAAAAAAAAAAAAAAAAAGAAAAAGAAAAAGAAAAAGAAAAATCAGGGTTTCTGTGACTTCTTAATATCAGCATACAAAAAAAATGAGCTAAAAGTGAAGTCACGCTATCATTCAACCATTTTTTTGAGGCTCACCTTCTGGTGTCTATATTATAGACTTCAACAACTATGTCTACAAAATAATAAAGGCAAAAAGGATGGCATTTTGGAACGTGCATGCGGCCCATTGCATTTCAGTTCCAGTCTTTCTTGCTGACAGCACTCTGACAGCTAGATCACCTTTCCTCTGTCTGAAAACACCCCTAAATCATCTTTGTCAGAGCAATGGGTGACTTAACAGTAAGGCAATGCACTGTGGGATGGCTGTACATGTTCTAACATAACTCTCAGTGGCCATTTTGTCATTTCGTGATTGGTGTTTAAAGATTTGTTGATGAAGAGCAGACTGTGAATACCACTGGAAGACAACCTAACCCCTGTCTAGGGAGACAGTGACTCAGAGATCTTCTATAAAGGAGTCTATAATATTTGTGAAGGTTAACATGGATTTGTATGATCACTGCTGCTTTTTGTAGAAAATACAAACAATTATTTTTTTTAATGACTGTCACAGTGAAAGGGAAGACAACTCAGGCTCTGAGAATGGGGACATTATTACCTGTATCAGTGTCCAGCTTGCAGCTGCTGCTAGGGATATACCTGGTTTCCAGTGTGCTTCATGCTATGTGATCGCCTTAGGAAAGGACAGTTATTCAAGTTTGGAGCCCTCAGATTCTCCAAAGCTAGCTAAGATGTCATCAATGCATTTCTGTCAGCATATTAGAGAATTCCAGCTTGGAGAGAGCTTTTGAACCAAAAAAAGGATTTTCAACTCACCATTCTACACCAATTTCAAAGAACACAACCCTGTCCTTTCTAACCTGCACATGCTCTGCTTCTCAGGAGGCAGACACAGGAGGAAACAAACTGAGCTTGTCATTTATCTGGGTACTGATTCCTACTTCAACTTCTTAATTTAAACTGGAGAAAAAAAAAAAAAAAAAAGAAAGAAAAAAACCAAAACAACAAACAACCAGTGATAATGCAACAAAACTTTGTAACCACAGTTGTCTAATCTGAATACCTCTGCAAGAATACTGGCAAACATAGGGTAACAAGAGTATCACTTGACTAACAGTCACTCTTTACAATTATGCTGCTGACCTCTGGCAAATGCAAGGTAGTACAAGTGATGTCAGCTCACTTCTTCGAGTACTTTAAATGAAGTCTCAAGATATGTATAGTCTTTTTAGAAGAAAATTTTGTGAATGCCTTCTGAAAATGCTAGAGTACTCAGAAGTACTAAATGCCAGCTAAAATACCAAGTTCTAGGTACTTAGAAATTTGTGGCATCCCTGGTGCTGAATAAAGTACTTTAACTGCCTATGTCATGTGTGTGGTCAATTCTTTACTTTAAAATGGGAATCGTAAAGTTCAAGTCATTAATACAGCTGCCTAACCTACTGTGAAGGGAGCATGGCAATCCTCTAGCCACAGAGATGTCTCTAAGCCTGAGGTGCAGGGAAATGACTCTCTTCATATTAGTAGTTTTTTCCCCCTGAGTTAGGAACTAAAGCTAGGCTCATCTCACCATACTCGGTCAGACAAAGAGGTTTACTCAGACTATGTCAACATGAGCAACTAGTGCAGTGCAGTGAATCTGGATGGGGAAACAACTGCTGCCAAAGCCCTCACAACTATGTTAAACATGTTTCAGGGGTTTACTTTGGCCTGGCTGTTGCGTGCTCATTAGTGGCAGCAACATCATGGGTGTGCTCCTGAGGCTCTGCCTACAGTTTAGTTTTGTCTGAAAGAATCCAGATTATGGACTTTGAGAGATTTGATGATGTGAATGAAAGTATGGAGAGGCTTGCTTGAAGAGCACACTCCTGACTCCAACTACAAAGGTAAGGTGTGTGTAACCTCAATATCCCAGTGATTAGAGCAGATAGATTGAGAGGCTCATATTGTGGTTTTTTAAAAAATTTTAAAAGCCCATAACAAGAATCCATTTTCTAGCTCATTAATTCATTGGAATTCAATTCACAGACTGCAGATTTCCCAGTTTGATCCTGGTTCGCCAGCATTCCTTTTTTCCCAAGTGTTAGCATGTAACTGGCATTTGTTTAACTAGCATGCCTTTGAACCCCAGAATATATGATTGTCTTTTGATAAAACCGGGACATGCTACTCTGAAGTTCAGCTGAAGCGCAAGACTGCCCTTGTCGATGGTCATGTCTTAGAATTACATGTACATGGTTTTTGCATGCAGAACTTTTCCTTTTCATGGTTCTTTAGTTTTCACTGCATAAGACTGTTTCAAAGATTGCTACCTTCTGTATGTTGCCTAAGTTAGAACAAAATTACTGTTTACAGTTGCACATAGTATTTCATAAACCAGCCAGTGTATTTGTGAACGCTAACTTTTCTGTCTCTAGTTGGTCTCAGAGGGACAGGGATAGCACTGTTTCTGAACTGTTACAAGTAGCAGAGCAACTCTGCAAGGGTGCTTGAGCTAGACTATCTCCTGCTTCCATAGCAGAACACTTTTTTGCTCACACAAGAATCAGGGGCATCTCAAAGGCACTTCAGCAGTTACAGTATTTGTGCTTTAACTACTAAAAGGACAGGTTATAAATTGTAATCCCTTACAAACTAAACCTCTCATAATTTATCCTCTTTCTCTTCCACTTCCTTTCCCCAAAGCCTTTAATGGGTCTCTTACTGGAGGAGACAGACAGGACCAAAGTCTGGGAAAGCTCTAGGCTAAATAGAAGCATGAAAACAACATTAGTCACCAGATTCATCTGTATCATCACCTACAAGCAAAGCTAGCCAAACCAGCAAGGCAGAAATGTAACCTGGAAGTATTTTATGTAAATCTCTGAAGATCTGTTTGTTGTTTTTTTTTTCCCTTCCTTAAGAGGGTTTCACTTTCAAACATCCCCAAACATAGGATTTCTGTAAACAAAATATGACAATGTTTTTTTCCAACACTTCACAGCACCAGTTTTACCACCTCTGCACTTCTTGTTTACTTGAAAAGTCAGACACAATTCAGTCTACCAGACATTTTGTATTTTCATTTTATTTCCTGAGGGTTATTTTTGGAAAGGAACAAAAGGGAGGCTGGGTACAAAGAAGAACAGATTTAGTAAAATAAAATGTTTAATAATGTAGTATCTACACATAACTTCTTAAAAGTTTTTTATTTATTTTCCACTGTACAAATAAACTAGTATTATGTTTAAGCTGCTAAGGTTAAGTGTGAAACATTAATGTAACAGCATTTGTAATACTATCTGAGAAGATTTCATGTGCATTTGTTGTTGTGGAACCTCTCTGTCAGGAAATTAGTTGCAAGGCCTGTCCCCATGAATACATGATCATGTGCACGAATATTAAACCACTATATTTGGGTTTTGTATGGATATATATTGAAATTCTAGCTGAAACAATTAATTATCTGAGAGGCTGGTTTTGGATTCCTAGAAGGCTAGTTTGAGTGGACTTCTTCTGTGTACATGGGAGTTTCATACATACATATGTAACTAAGGGAGGAGTTCTTGCAGTTTAGCACTCATCATGATGTTTGCAGACTAACACTAGATACGCTAGACATAAGCATATGTTGAAAAATGTCAGTATGGAGTCCAAAGTGAAAATATGCAGCACTTGATTACTTGACAAATATCTGCACAGTATAGAAGGGAATGTCAAGCACTAACCATACTCCTGATAGTCTGTGAAAAAAAACATGTTAATTTATGGAAAGGGCAAAAAATGCACCCCTTGTGGACTGCGCTGTGACAACAGAATATATGAAAGATGATGTTCAAAATTTTGCAATAGATCAGCTGCCAAGAGCGTGTTGATGGTGTTTTCTCAGAAAAGTATAGGTCTCAGCTTCAATTCCGAGGCCTTCTCACTGCAAAGAAAAGGGGATATATG
Organism: Chaetura pelagica; assembly: GCF_000747805.2. NCBI lineage: Eukaryota > Metazoa > Chordata > Aves > Apodiformes > Apodidae > Chaetura > Chaetura pelagica. The sequence continues at coordinate 825,478 of NW_009953507.1, read as the reverse complement.
ACTCTCAGTCTAAAATCTTTGTGTTTTCTTTTTTGTGCCCTATTGGTTGGGAAAATCAATTGGCATGTGGAGAAAATGTAAATATTTTTTTTTCCAAGTACTGACTCCATTCTGTCCCTTCCTTTTCATTGGCATGATCAAGGCTGTGCACAGACTGTGATATACTGCTGCCTGTGATGTTAGTAGTTGGCACACTCACCAGACTGTGATATATTAAGAAGGTGTAAGTCTTTGTGTGCTCAATGAAGTTAAGAAGTATTATAAAGGGAGATATAATTTTGATCGCCATATAATTAATACAAGAAGTCTGTGGTAAGTTTCTGTGAAGACTAATGCTTATCTTACGAGACCTCATTTCTTACTCAGGAAAAAAAAAAAAAAAAAAGCATTTAAATGTATCATAATGAGAAATGGAAAAATAGTGGCTGAAGTGGCAGTGTTACAGTTAGTACTTATCTAGATTTTCTGGGGCATGGCTTGAAAAAGTGGAATTAGGAAGAAATTTTCACCTTATCTATAGACATATTGAAGTAAACTCATTTCAGGAATCACATATTACCTTAAGCATTTGTGATTTAACATTAGGAGGATACAGGACTAGAGACAGCACCCAGACACAACATGTGGTGACTGGTAGAGTTTTCTCTCAGATGTTTGGATATTTATGTAATATATCTGCCTAGGTTCTATTAAAATTCATAAAGTATAAATGCTTAACAAAACAAATATGGAAGAATAAGGAGATGGGCTTTCCACCAGGAAAAAACTTTAAATACAAATGAGTTATAAACATTTCTGTTCTCTTCCCTCCTGTGTTTGGCCAGACACAGTGGCCAAATTTTCCATCTTTCTTTCCATCCCTGACAGGTTTCATTGCAGTAAGTGCCAATAAAAATTAAACAGTTTGCCTAAATGCAAGCCATGACATTTTTTCCCGCAGCTCTTCAGACATTGACAACACTATCAGTTCATAACAGGCCACCTGTTCGCTTTGTAATGCCTGCCAAAAAAATCGTAAGTGTTAATGAGGAAAGAAGATGCTACTTAATATGTGTGTATATTTATATAATATGCATAAATGCATACATATTTAATGTACACAATTCTTTTCACTGAGACAGACAGAAGATAACTTGATTGCAAGGTGAGGGTTTGGTTGTTTTTTAGTTGTTTGTTTTTGTGTTGGTTTTTTTTTCCTTTAGTCACCTTACTGACTATTTAGCATAAGGGTGCAGTATATATAGAGAGAGGTGCTATAAACCCTTTTTTGTGCCAAAATTCCAAAGGACTTCATTATCTGTCCTGATTTCAAACTCACAGCACGATGATATAGACAGTAGACATCATGAAGCAATCCACAGATTGTATATTCTGAAGTCAATGGAGCTATACTATTTACAGAAAATGTGTTATTTTCACCATCTACCAATTATATGCAAACAAGCATGCAAATAACATCTTCATGAAAAAAAAAAAAAAAAAAAAAAAAGACAGGGGGACTGATTCCTTTTCTCTCATAACACTACAACCAGTACTAAAATTTTCAGTCTTTCCAAATATCAGATACTGGTGTGCACTGACTGAGCCACATCTTTTCCAACCATCAAATCTTCCTCTTCTGTCTAGTTTGGCCACCTGGCAATGCTCCTGCTGACCAGCTAGCCCCACATGGGTTTCATACCTGACTTAAAAGGCAAGCAAAGAGAATGAAAAATAAAATGTCAAGAGCTTTTATTCAAACACAAGGTACCAAGTGCTGGATTTTCAGAAGTTCTGAGCAACTGCATTTTCCATTTGAATTCTTTTTAGAATTTAGAATTGTGAAGATTGTTGATTGGAAGATATAAACAGAAAATAATAGGAAAAGGAATAGGAAAGAGAAGGTAAGTCACTCTGTAGCATTAGTTGCTACTAACCAATGAACCCCAAATCACTTCTTCTGTTTAAAGTGCAAACCCTCAACTATTTAGAAATATCTTTTCTGATACTGGAGGCAAGGGGAAAGATCTGGAGAGAGAGAGATTTTTCCTCAGTAGAGGAGGACCAGGTTAGAGACTACTTGGCCAAACTGACATCCATAGGTCCATGGGCCCTGATGAGATGCACCCATGAGTGCTGAGAGAGCTGGCAGATGATGTTGCTGGGTCACTCTCCATCATCTTTGAAAGGTCACGCATCCAATTCTGGGCTCCTCAGGTCCCTTTCTGCTGCATAGCTTTCTAGCCACTCTTCCCCCAGCCTGTAGCATTTCATGGGGTTGTTCTGGCCCAAGTGCAGGACCTGGCACATGGCTTTGTTGAAGCTCATACAGTTGACTTCAGCCCATCAATCTAGTCTGTCCAAGTCTCTCTGTAGAGCCTCCTTGCCCTCAAGCAGATCAAAACTCCCTCCCAACTTGGTGTTGTCTACAAATTTGCTGAGAGTGCATTCTATGTCCTCATCAAGATCATTGATAATGATGTTGAAAAGAAGTTGTCCCAATACTGAGCCTTGAGGAACACCACTTTCAGGGATGGGGCAGCCACAGGTTCTCTGGGCAACCTGTGCTGGTGTCTTGTAACCCTCACAGGAAAGATATTTTTGGTTCATGTGTGTGTCAGCACACACAATGTTACTCCACGTTCTTTTCAGCAGAGCTGACAGTTTGTTCCTGGCCTGTACCAATGCAGATCTGCTCTGTCCTGAAGCAGTTTTCATTGCAGAACTTTAAGTTTCCTGATTACCTAATCTTTCATTTTAACAAGTTCTCACTAAAATGAAGACCAAGGGGAGATCTTATCAATGCCTGTAAGTATCTGAAGGATGGGTGCAAGGAGGATGGAGCCAGACTCTTTTCAGTAGTTCCCAGTGACAGGATGAGGGGCAATGGGCACAAGCTGAAACACAGGAAGTTTTATTTAAATATGAGGAAAATCTTACTTACTATGAGGGTGACAAAGCACTGGAACAGGCTGAATGCAGTTCTGAGTAATGTGCTCTAGGGGATCTTGTTTTAGCCGGGGTGTTGGAATAGATCGTCTCTAGAGGTCCCTTCCAACTCTGACAATTCCATAATTCTGTGAGCTTTCTTAGGAGTAAACATAAAAATTTAAAAAGTTGGAAAATTATAAATTTGAACTTTGGAAAGTTTTTGGTTTTGGCATTTGTGTTGAAATTGGTGTTCTAAAAAGCATCTGTAAGTCTCAGGCAACAGTGAGAATCACACCTGGATTTCTACAGCAATGTTGTCTCTTCTGCAATATGATTCCAGATATTGTATTCTGAAAAAATCACTGTGAATAAATGGACATAATTTAATTAGATTTGTAAGAAGCATCTGAGATGTGTGAAATATGTTGCAAAACTCTGAAAGGACTAAGTGTTGTTGTCCAGGTCATCAGAGGGCAGGAAGAGAACATCTGATCATTGCAACATCCATAAACTATTCTGGTTTGTTCAATAAAATTTGCCATAGAGGAAAAACAAAGTTTTCTTTTAAAACTCGTCTTTGTTCCTATGTGTCCTGAAGCTTCCCATTATGTTTTTTGGTTTTTTTTTTATCCAGAAATTAGAAATTCTGTTATAAGTAGAGCTATGTAAAACCTCAAGCTGTATCTTACCTCTCTTCACACCTTTACATGCATTTTCAGCACATAAACCTTTAGTGTGTGGAGTAAGTATAGTTTAAAAGGAGGTGAGACACCAGATCTTTCATGATTTGTAGGTGTCTCTCTTCCTTTACTAAAAGCTATTAATTTTATTGTTTGCCTTTCTTCATTCTTAGAAAAATTACATGTACCTGTAAAATAAGGTAGGGTTTACAACTAGTTTTTTTGAAGTTAGCTTCTTTTGCCCCAGAATAGAATCCAAACAGGATTATTAAGGATTAGCTTTTCTGCAGCAGCTATTGCTAAATAACTTCATGTTAGACTAAATCTGAAAATAGATTTGGATAAAAGCTTAGAAATGTCCAAAGTACCTCACCAAAATATCTAAAAAATACAGATGAGGCCAGAGGCAAATAATGCAGGATGTTTACCCTGCTGAGAATGGGAGCACTACCATGGGTGTTTCCATTCTGTACTTCAGTGTGTAGCACAGACACATTCCAAATATTACATTGGACCAATCTTTTATTGTATGTCAGTATCTCCTCTTTAGAATCAGGACTATTGTGATGATAAGGTTCCTTAGTGAGTGTGAGTAGCTGAGGCAGTATCGTGATGAGATAACAGAACATGGATTATGCCTATGCAGAAGAATTCCTTCATGCAAATGCAGGAATTAAGAGTGATTTCATCTACATCTGACTAGTCAAACAGAGAACTAGCACAAGCTCTTTTTAAGATGAAGCTGCACTTTGACACAAGTCAAATTAATGGAACTGCATAGATTAATACCATACTCCTGACTGTATTTGGAAAAGTTATTTTCTTGAATCTCTGTGTGCTACCAATCTGATGTGGATTAAGGACATGAGCAAGGAGAAACACCTGACACCAGCTCACTGTAAGAGCTATGAAAAATATATATTTTCTACTGTAAATGCAAAGGCAGCATCAGCTTCTGGTCTCAGGCTTAAAGGTATAGGAAATAATTAACTAAATTGCTAATGAATCACAGAAACTCTTCTTCTAATTCATGTTGTTGTAAAAGGGCAAGCAGTCCTCTGTAATGATTAATACAGTTTTTAAAGAAACACTAGATTAAACGTGTGTGCCCAAACACGTTTAGCCAATTAGGTTAAAAGTTATATGGACAATCCCAATCTTGATAATAATACACTAGGTAAATAAAATGTGGAACATGAAGAACTATATTCTATTTAAAATATATAATAAAAATCTAATGCTAATCATGTTTGAAAAAGTAAGATATTACTGCTGACATTTCTTTAAAAAACTGCACTTTTAATTCTACAAAAGTGAAGAAAATTGCTCATCTATGTCAATGGAAATACCCTAGAAAGTTACAATGACTTTAGCTGGAGCACAGAGTGAATGTCACAAGATACAAATAGTGACATTATTTAGACATCAGGAAGAAATTCTTCACCATGAGGGAAGTAAGGTGCTGGAATAGGTTGCCTTAGGAGGAGGTGTTTAAGGCCAGGTTGGATGATGCCTTGTGCAGCAGGTGTCCCAGGTTGGAACCTGATAATCTTTAAGGTCCCTTCCAACCTTAACCATTCTATGATACTCTTCCTTTCTGGGGGAAAAAAATAAAATAAAAAAAGTCTACAAATTTTAAAACAGCTTTTCTATTTACCATGAATTTCTAAAATGTATCCTTGGCTTGTAAGACTGTTTTTAGCTATTTGAGATTTGCTGACATGCCAGCTCCCATGACAGTTTGCTAGGTACATGTAGTCTCAAAAGATGGTTGACATATGTGTGTGCAACAAATCAACATGATGGGTCTTTTGCGGCAACTCGAGAAGGTTCTTGGAGGTACTGTTACTGGGTGTGTAACACTTACCTTTGTCTTGTTAATGGAAGCATGTAATAACACAACCTATGCCAGGTTTCACATTGCATTATTTTCTCAGTCTGATTTCTGAAAAGGTACTGAATAATCTCTAAGCAATGTTTGTACTGTGATTTTTTCACATCAAATAGTAATATACCTGGTATACAGGTCCATGGATTAATTAGAATTTGGTTGATAGATATCTACAAAGTGGATTTTGGTTGAAATGTTAATATCCTTAAAAATATCAAGTAAACATACCAAGTAAAAGATATCAAGTAAAAATTTTGGAGAATTTTCAAGAGGAATAATTATTCAGAAAGGAGTAAAAAGGAGTAAGACTTGGAAGGTAATAACCCACCACATCCAGTCTAAAACTCTGAATACTTGTTTTAGCTTTTTAAAGAAAGAGATATATATACGCTTTTCTCAGAAATATTTTAGTGGATTTCAAAATGTCACATACTACAGAGTCTATCTCTTAAAGTAATACTGTTAACAACACCTGATGTATCTCACTAGCAAATAATTGGACATGCTCCAAGAACATTAATTAATATGTACTGTCTCCAATGAAATGGTTTGGAAAATGCTGAGAAATGCAAATAAAGTGTCTGAGAGTTACTGCATTCAGCTAAATGCATAGAGCCAGAGAAGCTGCACTGGAACAATGAATCAGGCATTCACTGCCTCAAAGACCTGTGTTTGGCATCCAGCCAGCAATGATGTGCCTTATGCTGGCATCCAGACAGAAAAATAAGAAAAAGAGGAAAGGAAGAAAAAAAAAGATCTTTCTAAAATGAGAGCACATGAACATTCACTTTTACTCCTTTGTTGATTAAAATGAGTTGTCAATAAAGTTAATTAGTAAGCAGAATTTACTTACCAACAATTATGCAAAAAATTGGGCAAGTTATGCTAAAATAGCTACTAGAAGCTTTTGTTTGATTAAGAAAAAAAACCAACAAAAACACAAAGAACAAAGAAAATTAAACATTGTTCCTACTTCATAGCTCCTGAATGTATTTTGATGGAAGAAAGAATTTTATGAACAAAATCTTACAGGTAAAAGCAATTTACAGTAATTTATTTGTAAGGCAGAGGAATCAATAAGATGGAGAAAATGGCTGTTTGAAAACTTTGTCCTTTAAAACAGGTTCTGCCATGAATTAGTTAGCACCAGCTACTCTGATCAAGTACACATCCCTTGAGATACTTGACTGTTCAAGCTGACTCTTTCTAATGGGCAAAACCCAAGCAAAGCACTGGGAACAGTGAGGTGTGACATTATAAGGGAATGAAATTTGTGTGAAAATGCTTTTAGAGGGGTTACTGAAAATATAATTATTCCATCTTTTCCTTTCTTGTGATAAAAGCAGTATCTTTTATCCTCAGGCAGGATTTTCTCACAGTCCAACCAAGGCATCTTGAAGGAACTGGGCCACTAAGTTGCTAGGACTTTGGCTTTTTAATTGTTCATGATAGTTCACTGTAATTCCTAAGCACATTATCACCATGAACTGTTCTTTTTCATCTGTCTGCATTTCTAGAGAACAGATTCTGATCCATAGTATTTATAGACCAGAAATAGTGTTAAATCCCTTTAGTGTTAAAGGATTATGTATATTCTTTATACAAGTACTTCATCAGTCATCAGGAAAACATCTGAACACTTAAAACATATTAATGATTCAAGCTTCACACTGGCAAGTATGAGGGTTGACTGCTACACATACAATGTATAATTCCCAGCTTGTTAATGTCTGTAACAGGGACACAGGTGACAAGGTTGTTTTCCATACCAGTCTCTTCAGATTTCCTAATCTCATGCTGTTGTTCCTTGCAACTTTGCTGAGCAACACGTTACCACATTTTGCTAATGCATTCCTGAGGCTTAATGGGCATCATGCTCAAAACCATCCTAAAAGTCTGTTAGCAGAGCCAGGTTTCCTGATTTTTTTAAGATCTAGTCCAATTGTTTAGCTGTCCATCCTTTCAGTATAATGACCAAAAGCATACTGTTCTTCTTGCTGGTTGCAGATTGACAGGGAGAGAGTTAGCTGAGATATGTTAAAGCACCTTTTTTTTGTTGGCAATTGATCTTTTCCAGAAATGTGTCTCATCCCTGTATGTCATTATAATATATAAAAAATAAATCCTCCATATGCAGATGATGAGACATGGGACTCACAAGGCACTCAAACCTTTCTGGAGGCTATAGTATGGCATTCAGCTCTCAGATTAAGATATTTAAATATATATGTCTACTTTATAGACATTATACTGTTACTATAATTTAGACTTCCTTCATAGCCAATAGAAAAGCATGAAAATGATACAGTTATTGAAACGCAGAGAACTATACAGTTAACTTAAACATCAGCTGGCCAAATGTATGTTTACTATAGAGTACTTTGAATAACTTTGTGGAGACCACTGTATCTACTAAACTCCATTGACTACATGTGAGTTTAAATACCATTACCAAGATAGGGTTGTCTCGTTCTCTAGGGTACCCTACACTTCTGTGCCACTACACCTGTGGGTCCTTTGTTATAATTAACAACACATGAATGTCTCTCAAACATTTGGGCATCTCAGCGTGCACTTCAGAAACCACATTTAGGGAACAGAAGTGAACTCCAGCTTGCCTGCAGTCTCTAGCATCAGATGTACATAATAGTGGTTGTCTGAACATTCTTTCCTAATCTTTTTAGAGAATTGCTCTGAGCCTGGGGTGAGGAAAGGCAGGTGCTTAGCTGGGAATGGACAGTCAAGATTAGTAATTTTTAAACTATCTAACACACACACACAAACTCCTGCCCTTGGAAAAAGAAAAAGTCAGCAGTTAGGCATTTACTAGGTCATAAACATAAGACCTCATGGGTGCTAGAATACTTAGGCACTTGGTTCCATTAGCAATATTATGTCTGTATACATCTGTATTATATTGTCTTTTTTAAAATAAATACTATTATTGCAATGTTAGCCCACAGTAAAATTTATATCATTGCACTACTCTGTGTCTCTCACAGTAAAAAGTAGTATGAGATTTGCTAAGGCCAAAATGGCTTACCATTATCATGGTGCACAGGATAATCACAGGGAGAATTTGTGTCACTATGTGCAGAATTAGTGATACTTTGGCAAGATCAGACACAAAATCTCTGATTTCCACATCATTTCACTTTTCCTCATTCACTTCTTTCCACAGCAATGAGATGCACACAGAAGTATAGAACCTGCCTGAACTTCCCTCTTTCCTTACATATAATAATGGCTTTATCCTAGGTAAGTTTCTTCTTTAAATAAATAAGAGAAACCATCTCAATAGGTGGGGTAAATCTTTCTATTTGGCTGATCAACAGCTGGATAAACTGAAAACATAGAAATGCACTCAGAAAATTATTGATAAAGAATCTTATTTGATTATTTAGCAACAGTACAGTTAAGTGTATTGACTTTATGTCAGAAAAAATGCAAATTAATTCACCAAAATAAGATGTGTTAGTTCAGCATTGGATAGAGACTGGGTGCTGCTAAAATGCAGCACTTAGCTACTTATCAGGTTAATTTATTGTTATCAAGCTGGACAAGGTTGTAAGTTTCCTAAACAATGTGTTTCTTTTGCTAGTATTTACTATTTGGTCTTATGACTAACCTGTTTTGCCATCCAAAAAAACCCCTCAAACTCCCCATGCTTTCCTAGTACAGATGTATGCAAATGATTTCTGCTGAATGAATGTTCAGCCTTATTTTCTGCAGTGTTCCACCTCAGTGCCTGTCAGCATGCAAATTTTATTCTCAATGGGATTAGTCAGAACTATGCTGGTAAGAGCCATATTTGTTCATTAATTTAGGGCTCATTAGCCAAGACTAACTGGACAAGGCTAAGAACATATTATGATCACTGTTCAATGCAGCTTAATAGTTTGTTTATCATGTAAATATAATTGTATACTGCTGTAATTTGGTATTGTGATATAACCTAAATCCAAAGCCAGGATAGGGTTTTTTATATGGGTGTATAGTGAGAGAATAAGAGGCAATTGTTTGAAGATTAAAGAGGGGAGATTCAGTTTGGACATTAGGAAAAACTTCTTTCCTGTGAGGGTGGTGAGATGCTGGAAGAGGTTGCCCAGGGATGTTGTGGATGCTCCATGCCTGGAGGTCTTCAAGACAAGGTTGGATGTGGCCTTGAGCAATCTGATCTAGTGGGAGGTGCCTGCCCATGCAGGGGTTGTTGGACCTAGATGATCTTTAAAGTCCTTTCCAACCCAAACCATCTATGATACAATTCTATGATATATCTGCTAGCAACATGATATAAAATTAACCCAGAAGTGACTTAGCCTTGAATGTGGTGTACTTCTCTGTTTTGGACACAATGCACAACCAATAGGAGACATAGTATATAATATATGTGTCTTCTAGTCTGTAAATTGAAAAAAGGTAATAATGCAGGCATAATTATAATATGTCTGTTTGCTTAATAAGAACACACTTCAAAGCTTTTTCGTTATTGGAAACATAACTATGAACAGATTATGAAATTCTCAACATAGTCAAATGGCATTATTTTTAGGTGTTTCCAGAAAGTAACTGGGCTGCTAATGATCAGTGAACAGGTGATACATGATCTTTAAAATTTAGTCCTACATAAATGTCTATTTATTTTTTACTTAGGTCATTTTATGTGATTTTGCTTACCTAAGTGCATAATTTACCTGACTAAGCAGTGCAACAAGAATTAGCAAATTTAAGTGTTCACAACAAAGTATAGGGTGCAGCATTTGCTGTCATGAATACCCACATATTAAAATGCAAATATTAATGCTCAGCCTCCATGAGTCAGTTCTTAACTCAGGCTAAATTTTGTGAAAAGCTAAACCGGACTCAACTTTCAAATGTAAGCAACTACCAAGTCAGCTTCTTCTGCACCCCATGGTTTCCTCTATTACAGAAGATGACACTATTTTTAAAAGGGCACAGAGTACATTTAAAAATGGGCCAGAAGTTTTATTCACATACTTAACTAACTTGAGCTGACCTCAAGCATATAATTACAAAGATAATTGGGATAATACTCATTATTGGGCAACAGTACTTTCTTAAGGCACTCCTAAACAATTTCCCTCCCTGTCCTTCCCCACCTTCTGTTGGCAGTTACTTGTTCCTGCTTGTGTATCCAATCTTGTCACTCCCTGGGGTTTGTCAGCTTGGTTCCTAGGGGATGAAGGAGGTGGAAACATTGCAATACATCCTGGACAGAGGAAAAATGTGCTAAAACCTTGCCTTTGACAACTAAGCACTACAAAGAGAGCAAGGCAATCAGTGAGGGATGGGAGCAAATTGCAAAGTGAAAGAATGGGGAAAGTGCGTTCCTCAGACAAACTCTACAGAGCATAGGGTTAAATTTGCAAAGATTAAATGCCTGATCCACAACTTTCAGAATTAATTTGAAAAAAAAAAAAAAAGTCTTTCTTTTGATTTCTGGAAGAGCTTTGAGGAACGGATGTTTCACTTTCTGTATGACAGTGATTTAATGTTGAAGATTTTATTTTTATATTCCCTCACATCTGTATGCCTGAGAGACATGTGGGAAATATTTTGATCAAGGCCTTCCACATGTCTCATTTTCTACTTCAAGCATCCTATAACCTTTCTTAGAACATTAAAAATATGATCGTTTGTTGTCTTATTTAAAGAAAACATTTGCCTAGGACCATAAACGGGGAGCAAGGAAATGTCTCTTGGCAAACATACTTTTATCAGAAGTTCTTTACAGGAAACATTTTTTCATTTGCTCTTAGCAAACAAATGAAAAACTACTTTCCTGCAAAGGCAGCTGTCTGCGTCATACCTTGCATTTGCATGATTTCAGTGGAAGTAATCTGAACAATGTTGAGGCTGCACACAGGGATTCCTTCCAGGAGTAGGTTCCATAGCAGTTTTAAATTGTTTCTTGTGTGTGCCAGAAGTACTGTGAGCAGGACAGGAGAGGAGTCTATGATCTCAGACATTCTGAAACAAGAGGGAAAAAAGTCTCTTTACATGCAGCTGGTTTACAGAGTGTTCAGTAATACAAATTTTCAGGGGAGAAAAACCATTCAAACTCTCTCTTCTGGAGTATTTCCAGTGTGAGGAATTATAATATTATTTTTTCTTTTAAACACACTCATAGGTACAGACCTCATATAACTGATGATGACTAATAACTATAATACGTGTATGTATGTGATTGCTGTTTTGTAATATAGTGAAAAATCCTAAACTAGTGCACATTTTAAATGCTGCGAGCTATGAAATATTTGAGTGGTACTGTCAAAGTACCCTCAGTAGTTTTTTAACAGTTCTGTCGAAGTGCCTGGAATGCAAAAGCAAAACTTACTTCCTTTAATGGCCTCAAGTGCCCTCTGGCAACCTCCTTGCTATCAGAGCATAGTTTAATGGTGTTGAGATAGCTCTGACTGACATCAGTATCTATCAAATATCATTGAGATAGTGTTGAATAACACAGAATTCTTTTGAAAGCTATTAAAGCAAAATATAGTTTTACTCTCTAAGTTATGTAACGAACTACCATGACTATTCACAACTTCTCACACATACTATGCATCAGCCTTTTCATGTCATGTAAACTGGAAGAGAGGCAAAAACTGGGGAAAACAATTCTTTGATTACTTTTGTTACTGTAGTAGAACCTACAGTGTGAATACAGAGCATGCCACAAACATATTGCTAAATACCTTTCAGTTCTGATAGTATTTGAAAAATATTTTGGAATACAGATTTATTGTCAGACAAATAAATGGACAACATTAGGGAGGGGTACCTGGTGCAATTCTCAAGCTGAAATTAGGGTGGGCTGTGTGGAGAGTCTGTCGGTGCTAGGTATAAACTGCTAGCTGTCATGTCCTGGTCAGTCTTACACGATGCAAACTACAACCACCATTAGACAGAGGTAAAGAGATCCAAAATGAAACAGGAACCTACCTATCAAACCTTTCTCATTTTCCAGAGGATGACACAGTTCAATCTTTGGTTTGTTTTGTCATGGGTGGATTTTAATTGCTGCTGTAGTCACTTTTCTCAATATATAACTTATCACAATGCCTCTAATGCTTTTATGATAGTCATCGTAATTGCTGGAGATATCTTCAGAAGAAGTTATTCACATTCCTCTGAGCTGGAAGCATTCCAGGGTTTACATTGTTTTGCTATGAAACAGCTATAAAAAGTGTTATCTGCCGGAAACATTTCCTTCTCTGTTTGAACTTTAAAATTGTTATCTGATTGGCTTGCTGTAAATTGCAAAGGTAAATGCAATGCAATGTGAACAGCACTCTGATCTCTAGTGTCATTAGAATTACAAATGCACACAGTGTTGGCTCCTCACCCTACCATACATCTGAGAAATGGCTACTTGCTATTCTGTTTTGCTGATACCCTACATTGTTATGACACCTGGCTGACACACATGGAAGAGGCTTAAATTATCAGACCTGTGGTTCACAAACAGCTCTCTTTCCATGAAAATTCATTACTGTTAAAAATAAATGAAGCATTTTTCTTGTTGAATTTGCCTCACTGGTAGGAATCCTGTCGGTTGATAATTACCTCATAATAAGCTTGTAAATATCTCTTAAAGGGCTTAGAAAGAGTGAATGATCTGGCTAAGGGATATGTACCTGGCTTAGATACATATTACATGACCTGGTTCTCAGTCTGGCCCTGACCTTTTGCAGGGAGGATTAAATGCCCTTCACATTTCAGCTGTTTCAGCTTACTAGTTATGTCAAAGTGCTGACTTTTATTTTTCCAGACGGGATCACCAAGCACTTTACTTAGAAAGTTCTGCAAAACATCAGACAGTTTTGAGCCATATAAAATTTTTCATTGCTAAGTCCATGTGCTTCCAAGAAGTTGGTTTTCCTTCAGGTGGCAAGAGACCAGTGGATAGAATATACCCCTACAGACCCTGAACAAGCAGCTTGAAGCAGCTGCTTCCTAAGAGCCTATCATGTCCCTATTATATCAAGACAGAAACTTTGCATCCAACCTTTTCCTCTGTGCAAAGCAACTTCAGTGGCAAATTAATTAATACTCCTATCCTCATCTTATCCTTTCTCCTTCCCTACCCCCATCTTATGTAAACTAAAAAGCCATAATCCTCTAAAGATTTAGCAGTCTTATGAAATGTGAGTGATTTGGGTGTCACAAACAAAAGATTATAATAATTAGAGTGAACAAGCAGGAAAACATATTGACAAGTCATCTTGATATCACTATTTATGTCAATACAAGTTGTGACACTGGGAACAGAAAAAAGTAACAATTTAAAAGTGGTTCTGGGAAAACATCTTTGACCAAAATACTAAATTAAACATAAAAAAGAACTAAAAAGGAAAAAAAAAATACTATTAGAGAGAAGCATTCAAGTGTTGAGAAAAGTGGAGGATTAAGATTGAAATCTTGATTCATTTCCTGGTACATTAAAGAACTGTTTTTAACAGTTTTCAATTACATGATCATATAAATTTTTCCCCTCATGGGGACTCTGCCTCACTTAGTACAAAGGGTAGATTGTTTTTCTAAATGAGAAACAATTTCAGATTTTGTTTTATTGTTCAGTGGGTGGTCCAATATCCTATTTCATGCACATTATTCAAACATTGCTCCAAAGGCAGAATATTAATTTTCTCATGAGTTTTCAATCATATTTATCTTTTTCATATGTGAATATTTCACAAATTGAAGGATTAATCTTGGAAGTATTTCAACAAAAGGAGGGGGGTGATACTATTTCCATTGCATAAATTTGTTCTTCTGCATATCACAAGGTTAAATAAAGGTCAAACATTTTTGCTATTTTAGGGTGCCTTATTAAATACTCTAGGAATTGTTTCTTTCAGATAAATTAGTGTTTTTAAACACTTAAAATGGAAACAGTGTAACTTGGGAGGGAGCTGTTAATTCTCAGTATTTCTACAAATCTGGTACATGGATATTATGGTGAGTACCTGAAAAATGGAAAGCATCAAATTAGTCAGTGTCTGTTAAAGTCTTGTACAGCATCAGATTTGTTGGAATCATGGAGTCCCTAGGATTCTCCTAATGTAATTGGAGACAATCCCATATCTTCCATTCATATTGTGTTTTAATCAGCAAAGAATGAAAAAGCCAGTTTCTTCAGTGACAAAAGCTTCAGGTCCTTTCACTGCTCACCCTTCAACCCTTATTCACCTCCATAGCCATCCTGAGCACGGAAGCAGGCTGAACAATAATGACTGTGATATAATTAAACACTATTAAAATGTGCATACACAAAAAAGAGATTAATTCAGAATCCTCAGAAAAACATAACTTTGGTGTTTTATAATCTCAGTTTACAGTCTTTTGAAATAGGATAATTATACTTGGCTATGTTTTGAAATAGCTGTCTAATACTGCAGGTTAAAGAAAAACCCAGAGACTGTCTATTGGCAGTTTCAATCCAACAAAAAAAAAAAACAACAACTTGGTGACAAATTATTGATGGTAATTTTAATCCTTTGTATAACTAAAATAATTATATTTGCAAATCTAACTACCAGCATATGAACTAACCACTGATAGCAGTAGTTAAGCGGTCATCCTCTGTAAGAATTTTTGCTGGAAACAGGAGATTCAGCAAAAACTATTCTTTTGGCTTCCATTCCTTGACACATTCCTTTTTTCATTTGACTTCTCTGTAATGTTCTTTCCAGTCTATTCTATTCTGAGATCTGGTCTTCCTTCCTTTATTCAGTATTACTACCCTTTCCAGCCACACATACTCACTGAGTGTGAACTCCTCTGTGAACAAAAATTCTAGGAGTTCTAAAATTCTAATTAGGCTGCTAACATGTTAATTCAGAAAAACAACATTTGGCATGTATTCTTTTTTCCCTTGTGTCATGTAGTCCTAGTCCTATGTATTGATACCTTTATTCACCTTGTCTGCAAAAGGAGTTTTAAAAACTTTTTATGTCCCCTAGATTTCTTTTGTTTTCTCTAGAGTTAATGTTCCTCCCTTCATTCTGGTTCTATTAGATAACATTTACACTCCTGGATGAGAAATCACATTCCAGTTCTTATTGCATTTGTCCATATAATTCTAGACCTTGTCTTAACATGAATGGGCGCATCAGGTGGGGTCTATTAACACCAGTATATGATATTTCAATAAATTACAATAGAGATAATCCTAAGTTAAAAACTGTTTCTGAAAGCACAAGAGTGATTTATGGTCACAACATTGTTTCTTGCTTCACTGAAGTGCACAGATTTTGGAACAAAGTCAGGTGTTCCACAACAAAAGACAATGAAAACTCCATGGCAATTCAGATTTTACATTGGCACATTCTGTAGAAGAAATATTGTTTTAGTAATCAGAAAAAATGTCTTCAAAGGAAAAACAAAACAAAACAAAACATGGACAATAACCTCCTCCCTCATACTTCCATCTTTTTTTGTCTGCTTGTTGAGTAGCACACATGTTCTATCATGCCAGGTGAGGCTATTGAAAGAAGAGTAAAGTTGAACTTCTAAGCCTAGGATGGGACATCTGTTTTGTTTCTAGTCTCTTAAGTTCTTCCTTTTCTTTTTCATCATTTGTGAAGAAAACACAAGCAAGATCTGACATGTCAGGGAAAAAAAAAACAAAACCAAAACCAAAATAAATAAACTAATTAAGACCTTGTTAATGCTGATAGAACCAAATTTTGAACTTCCAGGAAGCTCAGAAAATTCCTGGAACTTTTTATGAGGGAGTTTCCCTGATTTTGAAAGACTGTTCTTCCTTATTATAAGCAACATCAGAAGTAAAAATTTATGAAACTACCCTGGATAGTGTCTCAATATTTTTTATCACAGCAGAAGCAGGAAATTCCTCCAGATATCTCATCAAAGAGGAACAGATAAATATCAAGGCTTATTGAATCATTTGAAGTCTATCCAATACTACTTTAAATTAAAGATTTTCTTCTATTATTTCATAAAGCCAAGTGATGTCTGTAGAGAGGACAGGGAATCAACTTCTTGAAGTCTAATCTCATCTGTGTCATGTAATGTTAAGAAAGCTTTTCTGAAAGGTAAAGGCTATATCTGCATCACAGAAGTATTATTATCTAGAGATGAATGCCTATAGCTGCATTCTGCACCCACAATGGAAAACAAAGCATGTTTTGATCTTTTACTTCTTTACTATATAAATTAATGTTCTTTCCAAAGTAGCAAATGCCGTCTCATTCTGCTGCTTTTCTCCTGGATCAGACCTACAATTATTAACTAAGACGATGTGATTTATTTTATTTCCTGTATATTTGGATCCAGGAAAATCTGAGTAGAATTAAAGATATACTTGTCTTGATCACAATGCATCAGACCAGCGGTACATTTTTCTAAACACATACACTGAGAGACTCTCCAGACCAACTGGAATGAGGATGTTTGATGCAGGAGCTATCAGATCCTCTTCTACACCAAAGATGAAATGCATGATAGTTGCTAAGTCAGTGTGTCTGTAAAGCAGCTATTTATTGAGGATTTTCTTCTGTATGGAATTCTGCCTGACTAAAATCTTACACTTCCCACCCAAACAAAATTTTGAAATAGAGAATGAACATACATTTGGTGAAAAAAGAATTAAAGTAGCACTGCCTGTGAGATCATCCCAAGTCACCCTGCTTTAGTCACCATTACTAGTCTGGAGAGTGACAGCATTTATACAGGGAGCATTTCAGTTTCAACTATTTGCATTCTCCTTTTGGTACTCAGATTGGTATAAACCAGCATCATAAAATATGGAGAGACAGCATGTCTCCATGCTGTATCAAACAAAAAGGAATAGACAGGAAAAAATTAGGGGGATTTAAAGCCTTAAGAAAACACAGATAATAGTGGATGATGAAAGAATGTCGTTTCACTGTATTGGGTAGGTTTAAAGTCAGAAATGTGGTTCATGTAGAGAAGAATGCAATGTATATATAGCCCCTGAATTAATCTTGATCTTCTGAATTAATTCATGCCATTAGCCAAGAGGCAGACATGCTTTTACAAAAGGGTGGTGATGTGGGACTGGGAAGACTTGTTGCATAACTGTGACAGTGTGGTGTTTTGAACCCTGAGCCAGATGTATTCAAGGCCTCGCCTGTGGCTTGATGACACATACCCTTTTCACAACAGTCGGTGGATTTGTGGTAACAATCAAAAAGCTTTTAAAATGCTAGGAATGTGGTTTAGAAACCCTCCTTGGCATCCTGCTTTTCATGTCTTAGCATAAATGCCTCAACTGTTTTTATTGTTCTGCAAATGCTCGTTTATTTTGAAAGAAAGAGCTTGGCCTGCAGTATTTGCATTCAAGAATACTTGAACCAAGACGTTAAAGTTTTCTTTGATTATGCTGGTGAAATATTTCATATGAATAATGCAAACAGCTGGGTCAGACCTTTTGGTTTTGAGTAAGAGTTTATTTCAGGCTTGCTAACTGAGAGGTTCTTTTTTTAAGAAGGAGAATTTCTGACAAAATGCCAGCTTGGAAATATGTTACAGAACAGGAATGTCTTTTCAATTTATGTTACAGTTGTATCATGTTCTTTCTGTTTTGTTGGGTTTTTTTCCTCCTTCTGACTGTACTTCAGAAGTTTACATAATGAAATGTCCCACAGCTGATGAAAAGGCACAGAACTACTTTTGACAAAATCAAGAAAAGAACACTGCTAATGTGAAACACTTTTGGGAACACATTACTTCATTTTGTATTGGGGCATGACAGAAGCATGCAAATAGACTTATGAAGAGACAACAAAATATTCATTATGTCTAAAAGATTGGTAGATTGATTGATTGGTTGGTTGATAGGTTACTAATTCTATAAATCAGTATATAGAAGGATGGAAAAGTCTTTCTGTTACATAGTAGTTTCTTTAATCTTAAAATTCACATTTTTTAGCATTGAAGAAGCCAATGAGCTTTCTGTCCTCTAGGTTGCACTTTGTCTAATGATTAGTGATTAAGAATTATTTTCTAGATCTTAGTAAGGGATAAATTAAAATAAGGATTAGTGATTGGTCAAGATGAAAGAAGAGCTGTCTTACCATCAGAGGGAAAACAAGTTCAGTTCAGCAGTTAAAGTTCATTAAAAAAAATTAAAAATAGTGGATACTTTCTTCTCTAACACAAAAAAGTCTTGGACAGTTTTCACATCTGAGTATTTCTATTGTGATCTACAGAGTGGGACCATCAGCTTTTATGAATTTATCAGCTAATGAAACTCTTTCACTTTTAAATCAGAGGACCAGTGTTGGGAGAACTTCCATCACTGCTGTTAATCACTCTGAATCACTGAAATAAAGAGCCAATCAAGTTGACTCTTGAGTAACAGAGACAGTCGGCATGGAGACAGCTGTAGAAACTCCTGTCACCCAGTTCTAACTCAGCATCTCCTGCAGGAAAAGTCCTGCTGCTCATGTCAACAGCTGTTTAATTTAGTATAAGAAGGAAAGTGAAAACAAATGTCAGTTCAGGTTACTATACTAGGCTTCAAGACACCAAGTTGTGCTTATGGCCTATGTTAATCTCTGCAGTAAAGGCAGGAGGTTCTAATGGGAGGGCATGCAGCTGTGATTGGGTCCAATTACAGCTGTTCCAGGAATTCTGACGTGGCTTAGAAATGCCCCCACCACCATCCACTCCCCTATCCTCACTGCTTTTATTCCTCTAGTTGTGGTGAACAGACCAGGCCAGATTAAAAGAATGATATTACACCAATCCATATGTGGTTCCTGACTTCTCAATAAAAACCTGTGTCTGAATTATTATTAATACCATTTCTAATACCAATCTGAGAGTATCCTTTGATATACCAGCAGGATTTCTGCACTGACTACATCTCTTCCAAGTCTGTAAAGTGGCTGTAACACAGATCAACAACTTCAGAGACCTCAAAAGACTAATTTCTATGTGGTCCACTCAATATTTTTCTTCTGTTCTTTAAAATCTAAGAGCATTCTTATTTTTCTCTTCAATGTTCTGTTCATTTTACACAGGAACTGAGTCTCTCCATTGTTTGACAATGGACTGTGTATCAAACCACTTGAATTCTGTAATTCATTCATTTGCTTTGTTCTATGCCCAGATTATAAGTAATTCCTAGTGTTAACCTAATTACATTCATGCTAAAATCTCCAAGTATCATATAAGGAAAAGCAATACAATTCCCAGGTGAAACAAAAGCAAATTGAAGGAAGGCAAAATTACACTGACAGTAGTGAAACCTAAGTAAGGTTTGAAACAAACCTTGGAACAAGGTTGCTTCTTCTGATAAACTTATTCCTCATTTATTTTTAATTGATAGGTATTACCTCTTGACATAATTTAAAGTGTTAATTTATGTAAGTTTTCCTTAAAAATATAGAACTCCTCTGTGGAGCACTAGAGAACCCATGAGAATGTATTTTTATTAAAGCATTTATTAAAGCTTGAAGTAGCACTCTCTTGGGAATAGTTTTATAGTGAATGACAGTTAAAAGTCTCTTGCACTAGCATGGCAGAGTTAGATCCTCTTAATTTTTCTCTCCAAATGCTGAAAAAAAACCCACCCAAAACACACAAAAAACAACAAAACAAAAAAACCCCTAATATTCCAGCAAGCAGTGAGAAATTGCACATTGTCATGATACTAGGCATCTAAGTACAACAGTATACTTGATATAAAATCTTTTTTAGTCTTAAACTGTGATTAACCTATGTAATGGTTGACGTGGCTTCCTTTCCGGCCTCATCTTTGGTAAGTACAGACATGCTGTCTCTTCCTACTAGAAATGACTCATTTAACAAGATCACACTTGTTTACTGTCACTTGCCAAGATTCTAGTTATGATTCAGATAATTAGTTATGTTAATTTTATGTAGATATTCTGGAATCTTACCTTCATCATACAGTGTCTACAACTCAAAGTTTATCAAGCTGCTGGACTAAGTTCAGATATGGAGAGACTAATAGACTGATAGAAGCTGCAAACATACTTCTTGGTTCACTCAGTCTACTGAATGCATCTCATTTTAAATGGATTTAATTTACCAGAAACATTTTCAGTTTCTAGGAGCAACTGTCATGGTACCAGTTCATAATACTCTTCGAAATTACAAATAGGTTTACAAATTTTGAAGATTAAAACAAGAAGACAGATATGCTGTACTTACTGATCAAAAGATAGAAAAATCTGCACAGAAAATGTAACCTGCCATTTTAAGTGCTGATGAAAACAGCAGGTCTTCTTTTGTGATAAGATCGCAGAATTTATCCTGAAATAGGTACTTCAGTGTTAACTGTATAAAGTCTTGCTTAGAAGATTTTTAAAAGAAACCTGCTAAATCTTATCTCTTTTATAAGGAGTTTGATAAACAATTCATTAACTAGAACATTTGTCAGCACAAAATCAACTGATTGTTGATTCTAAACATGTGAAATCCAACAATACAAAATGCTGTCATGAGTAGTATTTTGAAAGGCATTTTCCACTCCCAGTATAACGTGTGAACTAACAAGAAACGGATGTGAAAAATTAAGATTTATTCAAGTGTGACTACAAATCATTGTATACTGACTGTTCTGTGAAAAATGTAGTACCATACCCTCGTGTAGTTCAAGCAGAAAGATGCTGCAACTGGTTTGTCATGCTAACATGACAGGGCAACACCTTAAGCAACCTTGCATTAGTGTATTCCCTAGCTCACAAGCATTCACTTGCCATTTTGCAATATCTGGTATGTCCTACTATCATTTGATTTACAACTAGGAGATGAGGTTTACATGCTTTCTGCAGTCCCTGTAACTCAAAGTAAAAAGATTTGAGTGCCATGAAATCATCTAAAAGACTCAGGTTTAGCAAGAGAGCAACTTGAAAAGTCAAAAATCAGGGGATGTCAATATCTGCAAATCTGAATATGGAACTCAGAGTTCTGGGACTTCAACTGAAAAGACTGGACTGAGACATTAATTAATCAACGGATTTTCAGTCAGAACTATTCTGGGCCTCTAACCCAAAGAGACCAGGAGACGACAGAGCACTTCCGAGCTTCCTCTCCTGGCCTGAGAGAGCTGTACAGTGTGCTTCACTTACAGAACAAAAAACTCATTTTGAAGTTTCTTTCTTTGGCTTTAGGGAAACAGGTCTCAGTGAACTAGCATGGTAATTGCTTGTTTTGCCTAGCTTAGTCATGATAGGCACATAAAATTAAGCTGGAGTTAAAGTATTTCTTGGCAGTATGGTGAGGCCAAAGAAAGCCTAAATGTTAATTTGTATAGAGAATAGAGTGTAGGTATCCTGTACAGTGAAAGCTTATAATAAAAAGATGGGGCTTTGGTTTTCCTGTTTATGTGGTGCTATGCTTTTCAGGGTTTGTCCTTTATGGAAATGTGTGTAACATATGAAAATGACAGATAATTCATAATTGTTCTTTTCTAGTTCTGCATAATAAATGTTGCTTTTAAGAGATAATGGTAGAGAAATGAATTAATTATTGCATGAACTTCAGGAAGAGATTTAGTTTACTGCTAGAACATGAAGACATCAATGCCAAAAATCTTTATTAGGAAAACACAAAATGTATCATTTTGATTTTGTAGCTTCCAAGATAATAAAACAGGATTATAATGTTATCATGGTATTCCTTGAAGTGTTTTTGATAACTTCAGCCATTCACTGGTCTTGTTTTCTTGATTTTTAATATTTCTTAAATCTGAACCTTATTAGTCTTTTCTGTTTATTTGTCTGTTTTTCTGATGTTTTTTCTTTATTATTATCATTTTATTATTATCATTTATTATTATCATTTGTCTTTAGAGTACAACTTTGTGGTGCTTTTGCTTTTGGTTTAAGATAATATTGGATAATTAAAGTCTGCCTAAATATAAATATAGGTTGTGGGTAAGTATTAATCTTACTAATAAAACCCCAAATCAGTTGGCTTCTATGGTATGTTTGGCTTTATCAGCTCTTTTTCATTTTGTCTTTTCAAATGGGAGGTGGCCTGTGGCCTGGATCATGTCAGGGCACAGTGTGAACGGCAAACACAAGCATCAAAGCTCCTTTTCAATTGTTAACTCTTGAACCTTCAGAAGAATAATGGAAAAAAGTGTGATCTAACTCCAGTACCACTCACATTTTGTCACTCTGTACCATCTTCCCATAGGCTATGACAGCACAACCATGAGTTTAAACCCTTTCAATTTTCATCCTTCAAATTGTTTGAGATCTGGTTCATAATCTTTTACATGGAAGTACTCTAAAATTCAGCAACAATTAGCAATTCTGATATACTCAAAAGACCTGAAAAAAGTGTGCTTAATGAGCATCTCTTGAAAATAGCTCTTTCTGGCTTGTTTCTATTGGGCACCCCAACGAAGGCTTAAACAAATTTGTTTTATTTAGGAAGTCGTAAATCTGTGAATTTGTTCTAAATAATAAAAAACTGGCAAGAACTTTGTTTCAACTCTAAACCTGAGCCGTATAATGTCTGTCTTGATCTCTATGTATATATTCTCCAGATTTCAGTGATAAGAAACTTAATAAGTTAGTTAATATTATTCAAGTTGGAATTTTTCTTTCTCCTTTGATTTAATTTCCTACTTAAATTTTTGACATTTTAGAATTTACTAAAAATAAACTCAAATAGTTGAAGATCTGATAGCGAGATTGCAAAATATGGAAGACAGAAGCAAGCATGTATGCAAAATTACCTCCTAGCCCAACAAATGAGCAATAGTGGCAAATAATATTTTTCTCTATCCCAAAGGGTGTAAGTATGTTGTTTGATTTACTCAAATTGTATGTTTCTTTAAAAATATATAAATATATGTATATGCTAACGTAATCATACAGTATTAAAAAATTTAATAATGTCTTTTTTGGTATACTTGAAGAAACAAAAAATTCAGTAAAGCAAAAATCATTCATGAAAATCTGAAAAAAATATGTTTATTGTTATTTCTGCTGGTGAAAATACAAGTACAGCTTTTTAGTCTAATTTTAGTAACATACAGCAAGGTGTAGAGACAGAAGTGTGTAAAAAAATATCATTTAAAATTGCAACAAATGAATGCACATTTATGCCTCTAGTCCCCAGTAAGTAATTAAATTTGAAGAAAAAATATGAGGTCAGTTTAAAATTCTCAGATTTCAAGGAGTTTCTCATAAGTATCTTTATTTTTGGCCCTTCCTTCCTATTTTAATTCCACAAATATTTATCAAATTGTTATGTATTGTCATTGGATACAGGCACTTGGAATATCTAGTATGACTACTGGAAGTATTTGCTACAACTTCAACAATATATTTTAACTTTTCTTAACAATGTATTTTTTTTTTTACTAAAATCTAACAACATGAAGTTCCACTGTAAATTAATGCTTCAGTGCAGAAAGCCCATAGACAGTTTAGAGCATTTTTCAAAAGATACTGTGATGAAACTTCACTAGAAAGAGAGAGAAAACCATTGATACAGCTCATCAACATGGTTGGTTTTTTTTATTTTTTTGTTTGTTTGTTTTTTCTTCTTGGTAAATCTTAGTAGATTCTTAGTAGAAACCAATTCAGTAGTAAATTGAGAATTATATGTTTATTTGTGCCAACCTAGGAGATTTGTAACTAAAACATGCTGCTCTCCTGAAGAGAGATTTTTCACTAATTCAAGGAACTCTTAAGCATTGTGGAGGAACCTTCCACCCCGGAAGGTGAAGGAGAAGTAAAGACATCCATGTTGTCAAATCCAGATATTTCAGAATTATTTTGTTTCAGCTAACATGTGCCAAAGTGCAGATCTCTTTTCATCAGAATATTTCTCATTCCCCTCTTTTTCCCTGAGTAGTTGCTGAGGAACTGAGTGTCCAAGGCAAGTCCCATAATGTAGGGCAGGAACCCTACATTAGAAGATCTGAAAGATTAGGCAACTTGATAGGGGCACGGAACTTATAAATAATGAAAGCTATCAATCATAGGTCTCCTAATTCCCCTATGCACTACTAGGAGCTTGACAGCTCTGCAAACAATACCTTGACATCTCTTTCTGAATGTTTATGTTTTCAGATGTATGAAATGTCTTAAAATTAAAGCATTTTAAAATGCTTACATTTCCAAGAAAACAGAAACTAAATTTAGAAATCCCTTTGAAAATGTATTATTTGTACATTACCAACATCTAACTCTCCATAGTACTGAGTAGAATTTAGAAAGAATTAGCCAAGATCAAGGTGCATCCATGGATACCATAAGGTATATCCGATTTCCTCCACCACTTGCAAGTCCTTTTTAACTGTATTTATTGAATATACGCTGACTTTGAACATACACTTTTCATACAATAGCAGTTGACAGTCTAATCTAAAGGCCTTTAAAATAAATTATTAAAAGAGGGTAATCAAGTACTTTTAGGGTAGTATAATTTTCTGTTGCTTAGAATACAATATCTGTGGTAAGTGCATGACATTTTTGGCAAATGTTTATGCTCTAATGTCTTTTCCCCATTTATGGTTATTTCCGAGGGCTTCTAAAAGTATTATAGACACACATGAATAACACGTCCCTGGGCACAACTATATGATGTTCAAGGTATCTACCTACCAAGCCTAACTGTTCTATGACCCCATGATTCTATGTGTAGTATTTCTATAATCTAAAGATGAGGTAAAATAGAATTAACTCTTAAAATCCCAAATTCTAATAAACAAATAAATAAATAAAATAAAAAATATAAATCTTATGTAAAAAAGAAAATGCATTACTTGCAGAAATTTCAGTCAAACTTCTGAATTTCTTCCCCCTTCTGTAAATGTTATATATATATATTTTTGTGTGGGTTATTTGCAAGCTATTTACATCTATTTATTCTTAGAAGGTTTTGTAAATTTAAGATGATATAATTTTTTTTTCATTTATTTGTGTACTTTGCTTAATTTCACTATGCAAAATTGCATCCTGCCACAAACGAGGAGATCAAGATAAAGTATGGGTTCCCTTTCAAATGGAACAAAATATTATCAGTCAAATAACCTAGACTAGGATTCAGCTTTTGTGATTCCTCAGCAGATCTATTTTAGTTTCACCTGAGAGCACAGATGTTAGAAAATTAAATCACTGCAACTGTAATAGATATTATAATATCTATGACAGCTGACAAAAAAACACAAGCAAACATTCTCAGGAGCTCATATCACTTTGGTTTGGTTTCGGGTTTTTTCTTCATAGTGTTTCCTCCTTTATTATCCTAGCATATTCTATCTTTGCTTCCAAAACTTCTTCAGTAAACTCTTCACAAGTAATTTCTATTCACCTCATTTTACCCAAATGCAAAAATAATCTGGAAGAGCAGGTTTTGGGGAGTTCGTTTTTTTGTTTATTTTTTTTTTCCTGTGAGTTATGTAAATGCCCAACATCTGGGTACAGTCTCAAAGACTTGCATGAAAATTGACTGACTGGACCAAAATGGTTCTTTTGCTGTTCAGAGTATCCACTTTACCTAGAAATATTTAAGATTGAATTGCTTGCCTGGATAATAATGATAAATCTCTTTATGAGTGCCCCAGCATGAAAATCTACATGGTCAGTTTGTGTAGACAGCTGCGTCAATGAAAGCCATTAATGTCCATTATTTCAGTGTCTGCTGCAAGATTTTTTAAGTCTACAGCTCAATGATTTTTTTAGGCCAGTAGACCTTTTAAGCCCAAACAGCAGTTATATATACACATTAACTCTTTGTATTGAAATTCCTTATGACTTTTTGATGATAGGATGTTATAGAGCATGAACAGTAGAACATTTTCATAACTTTGATGAAATAATAGACTTTCTCAAAATAGCCAAAAGGCAAGAATTCATACAATGAACTAATGGTCTGTAATATTTAATTTTTAAAATGTAAACATTTCTTTGCTTGTAGGGCTGCCTAAAGCTTTTGAAACTATACTGCTATTTTGAAGAAGTTCAACTGTCTTTCTGATATGGTGGATATTAAAAGGCTCTTTAGTCTAGCAGGATAATGGGTACTACAGCATTTTTCATTCCATGTAAAGAAACTACACAAGAATTTCTGAAAAGGAGTATAAGGGATGCAAGGGGAAAAAAAAAAACAACAAAAAACAGTAGAAATATTAAGCACATGTTTGCCATGGTAATTTGGAATAATATATCCCTTCTGCTTTCATTTGTGTAAGTACATGGAAGACCATAATTCAGCTACTGATACCTTGGTATTACCAGATATGGATAATTTCTGTTTAGGAACTAAATTAATTTACTACTGAACTGGTTAATTTAGTTACTAACCACAAAAGTTCTATTTTCACATATGTGCAGCAAAGAGAAGAGGTTTCCTTGTAAGGTTAATAATATTTGCTAATTTAAATTTAGGACATGTACATTTTACTTAATTTCATTCTACAAAGAAAATCACAATAAATTTAGTTGACCAACTGTTAGTGCCACAAACTACAGTTTTTCTTAATTTTCTTGATTCACTGCTATGTGTGTTTTCCTTGTAAGCACTAATTTTCACTGCAGTTTTGGCATTACATATAAAAATTATAACAATAAAGATATGGGCTGAGGTTTCTTTCTAGGAATACTGTGATCCAAAAATAAAATGTTCATAACTTAATTCTTCATATTCTCCCTGAGGACAGTCTTTAACTTAAAAAATACATATATATACACACATATATATATATGAACTATACGTATATATATACACACACACACGATAATGTAAGATTGTGAAAGGACTAGAGGACATGACTTCTATTGTGCAGCTGAGGATACTATGTTTCTTCAGCTTGGAGAAGAGGAGACTGAGGGGCAACGTCTTTGCTGTCTGCATCTTAGTCAGGAGGGGGATTAGAGAAGAAGTTGCTGATCTATTATCCTTGATATCCATTGATAAGATGTGAGCGAGAGGCTTTAAAAACTGTGTCGGGGGACATTCAGATTTGATATTAGGAAAAAAAAAAAATTTACTGAGAGGGTGGTAAACAACTGGAACAAATTTTGCAAGGAAATGGTTATGGCCCCACTTCAGGAAGAATTAGGAAAACGCTCTTAGATACATGGTTTCACTGTTAGGTAGGTTACCTTGTGTAGAAACAGGAGTTGGACTCAATGTTCCTCTTGGGTCTCTTTTGAATCAGGATATTCTATGATTCTAGGTGGAGCTTTTGAATTTTCTAGTGTCAAATTGACCCAAACATGGTACAAAGCATGAACTGACCCAGGGAACTACAGTCTGGTCAGTCTCACCACTGTGCCTGGCAAGATCATGGAGCAGATCCTCCTGGAAAGTCTGCTAAGGCACATGGAAAAGGAAACTAATGACATGAAATAAAAATTGAAATTATGTATAACCTTTTGTGAATTCCTTGTGTTGCTGAAAGAGGGATAAATTTAAAGATTAAAAGAAAATATCTGAGGTAATTTCTGTCTATTGCATCATTTCTTGTTAGCAAAGGCTAGATGATTATTTTTATTTATTTTTTTTCATATAGGTTTCTCTTCTTCAAATACAGATTAATGTTATGGATTGAACTTTCTACCTTGATAGCAGTACGTAACATTTAGAAAAAATAATTTCCTTTTTTTCATATAAACTTTGTTATTCCTGACCTTTTTTGAATTCTACATTAATTTCTCTGGGTCTATTAAAGCCTTATATGAGTGGATTATTAGAAAAAAAATAAATAAGAAGGATTAGTTGGTCAAAAATTCACTTAGCTATGATTGGCTCCCCCCCAAACACAAACACAGATTAAGGTGTAGTGTTTCTCCTCAGCACTTCAGATGTTGCTTGTTTGATAGATCAGTGTTTTGGTATTCAATTTGTACTGAAACCTTCTTGATTTCATGACATATTAGCTCCTGAATAAGTTATAGAATCCAACTGTTTTCTGGTGAAATTACTTCTTTAAGTTAGGTGGATTTAGCTAGATATGTTCCTTAAATCACAGATTGCTTTAGGAATTTATTTTAAGCAACTCTTCCAGCTATATAAAAATAGCAAAAAATAATTACTAATAGTTAAATAGTTAAAAAATAAAATATAAAAATAATTACTTTCCTCAAATTGTTGTAAAATTTTCAAGATACACTTCAGAAAATATTTTAGGTTCACTTTGTGTTTTTTATTTGTTTTCCGTGGGAAAATACAGTGACGTCACTGTTATCATTACCTAACAAATGATCCACAAACTTCTCTCTCACATCTGAATGGCAAAAGCAGGGCAGGGTAGAGATGCCAGAGTAGACCCCAGGATCACAGTTTATTAACTGAATGTACCATGAGGCTAGCTCAGCTTTATTAATTA
The DNA here is from genome assembly GCF_000747805.2 of Chaetura pelagica. NCBI lineage: Eukaryota > Metazoa > Chordata > Aves > Apodiformes > Apodidae > Chaetura > Chaetura pelagica. Next base: position 796,659 of record NW_009953507.1, on the reverse strand, counting down.
AGGTGTCCAAGAAGACCTAACTAATCCTTGCATTTTTTTTTGCTAAACACCACCCATAGAAGAAAAGAAGTTTTGATTCTGAAAGATTATAGAGTGAAGTGGGCCTTGATCCAGGAAAACAGTTTTACCTAACTGACTTTCAAAATTAAACCTCTGAAATAAATGGGATTAAAGGTTGTGTTTGAATTCTTTCTTACAATAAATTAATTTAAAAAGAACAAGGTATACAAATGAAAATTTAAAAAGGAATATAATTTCTCATTCTACTAAGTAAACAATTACATATTCCACATGAATTAGAACAATTTGCTAAATTAGGACTGAATATGCCATACAAGACTTTGTCAGATTTGAAAAATAATTATTCAGACAGTGTGGAAATATAAAATTAGCTTATGCCAGATTAATTTAGTCAATGATTTTTTCCATCTCCCATGAGTGTTGTGAGACAATAATTATCTCATTCTCAAGTAGCTGGACATAGAGTAATTTCAACTATCAAATTTAAACTATCTTTGTTTCTTTGTTAATTATTTTAAATTATAGCTATTAATTAATTTGAATGTATCAGATGTAAATTGAAAGAAGTAGTTTGGAGCAGTATTTTCTGTGTAATGTACAATATGTCGTAATTAAAGCTAAATGAGTTCTTTTTAAAAAAAAAATAATTCCCTGAATTTGTCATATATGAGCACATGGTGAACTTAATTAATGTCAATAGGGTAAAATAAAGTGTTTTAAAGTGCTAATTTAGGATAACAGAATATGAGCTGCTGTAATTCTGAAATGGTTATTCATTTCTAATTATGTGGTTTGTTTCTGAAACATTTCATTGTTTTTGGCATAGAACAATTGAAGTTGTTGGAGGAAGTGGTGAATAATGCTCTAAGATGCACTCTCTAGTTGTCTGAAAGCATAAAAGCCTTAAAGAAATGAGACAGAAATATTATAAATTGTGCCGTCTGGGCAGGGACACCTCTTACTAGATCAGGTTGCTCAGAGCCCACTTCAAACTGCCCTTGAACAGTTCCAGGGATGGGGTTTCTATAACTTCCCTTGGCAACCTGTTCCAATGTCTCACCACTGTCATAGTGAAGAATTTCCTTCTAATGTCTCATCCAAATCTCCTCTCTAAAAGTTTTATCCATTACCACTCATCCTCTCACTACATGCCCTAGTAAAATTCCCTCCCCACCTTTCTTCTAGGCCTGGAAGTCCTCTATAAGGTCTCCTCTCGGCCTTCTCCAGGCTGAACAACCAAAACTCTCAGCCTTTCTTCATAGGAGAGGTGCTCCAGCCCTCTGATCATCTTTGTGGCCCTTTTCTGGACTAGCTCCAGCACATCCATGTTCTTCTTACGCTGGGGGCTCCAGAATTGGAAACAGTAGTCCAGGTGGGATCTCACAAGAGCAGAGTAGAGGGGGAGAACAGCTCTACAACAAAGTCCTGACAGTATCCAAGCAAGACACCAGCCCTTGCTGCGTCACTCTTTTAAGTTTTCCATGGGGCAACTTCACAAGGCTTCTGGCAGATCCACTTCAAGGATAAAAAGTTTTAAAACTCTGTCTTCATTCTCAAGTATCTAAGTTTGAGCTACAGCATTTCTGGAAACATGAAGACGAGCCATCCTTTGTGTGTGGAGCAACTTCTAGGGAATATGGGTTATTAAGCTGTATCATGCAGTCAAATTAGCTTTATTTGGCTGTAGTTGTTTAGTATACTAAGGACTGCACAAAAATCTAAGAAGGCCTTCACAGGACAAGATACACTCTGCCATTGTAATAATGGAATTGTTTATCCATCAATACAGTAACACACCTCACGGGTGTGCTGCATGTTTTGCTCTATGGTTTCCTCAGATATCCCAAAAAGAACTTTCATTTTTAAATAACCTTTGCTTTCATTTTCTTCACATGAAGAACGTTCCTATGTGATGGAAGAAAAGTAGCCAAGAGTTGGATACCACAAGCTAATTGCAGATCATTACAACTATAACCTTCAGAAGTGCATAAGTTTGTACAATAAACATAAAGATCTGGCTCCTTGGCTGAACATTGCTTATAATACTATGCTCTGCCTATTAGTAATTTCTCATGGCATTGCTCAGGGTTCAAAATTACAGAGTCCTAGATTACAAGAGACACGTGACTCAGAACAGGTCCTTCTGAATTGGATAACCTGAACAAAATGCACTTTTATATGCAGATCTTTTGGAACAGTTTCTAGCTTGCTCTGTTTTGACATTGAGACTTTTCCTTAAATGTTTTCCCACAACTCAGTAAATGTCTTGGCCTAAAACACTCTGACTCTTCACTGTTGTATTACATACTGGATGGCTGAGTTTTCCATTTCATTGGTAATTGTATTTCAGTAGTGTTGTGTACATCTAGCTGTAAAACTATCTGGAAGCTATTGCAGTGCTATATAATGGACATAGTATTATTATCATTATTTCTGAAAAATCACTGCATTCCTCACTTAAAATATTTCAGTAAGATCAGCAACTGTCTGATGCACAAAAGTGGCAGTTTTTCCATGATTGATAGCTGCTCTACTTTTCTTCTGTAATCAGAGGCCTCTGTGCTAAATAATCTCCTTTACATTATTTTTTAAGTTTGCCCCTCAGAAGAAGAGCAGAGGAAACAATCCATTGCACTGGTAATCTTACTATCTTCTGGGTATTTAGCCTTTTTCACAAGATGGGAGAATAGAATAATGTTTTACTATAGGCAAATAAGGATAAGTCTTTCTAGCTCTTCTTTTCCTATAAGATAATTCGTCAAGGTTGTGCTAAATGTTAGTATTTTCGTATGGTGTTTGTCATGATAATTAACACAATTTCCAGAATGTGTCCATTAATACGGTATACCCTATGTCTTGGCTTTATCTGCAAATGTGTGGATTTCTATGACAAGATAACTGTATTATCTTTTAAAATGTTGGGGTTTAGTTGAAGATTATAAGAAAACAAAGGAAAGTAATTTAATGGGAAAAACACACAGTCAGAAGAAGAATTAAAATACTAGTTCTAGACATGATAGTCTCTATTTCCTCTCTTCCAACAAGCTCTCTGTAGCCTGTTACTGTAATTTTTCCAGCTAAACAGAAAAAGAGGCATCAACAATTCCCCCATAAGCAGTTCTTGTGAGAGTTAAATGCAGTTTTACAGATCAAAACATTTTTATTAAGATTAGGGAAAAACATTCCTATTTAAATATTCAACTGACCAAAATCTCCCAAACTTTTGAAGTTCCTCCTGCCTACAAAAAATACAATAATTGTTTATAATACAACCACAGAATTCAGAGATGCCCATTGTATTTCAGATGTTTGTTGGTTTTTTTTCCAGGAATTAACAAAGATATTTTCAGAAATGGAAAGTAAAACAAGTAAGACATTGTTTTGTAGGGTTCTTTACTTCCTTAACAAATAAACTTTGTAGAAAGTGAAGTGAAGTATTTTAGGTTCGTGTACCTGTTCCTTGTGGAAAAATCATGGTATACAGTTTGGCTTGGTGATAGAAACATAATACCTCTGTTTCCTTAGCTTTGTGAACATGTGAACAGTTGTTTTAATAGCCCTTTTTTTTTTTCTATCTCTTGTATCATTGAGTTTAAAATTTAAGGCAAATGAGACTAGATGTCTGTTAGAAGAGTCTGCAATCTGGAGGCTGGAATGTTTTGTCTGAGTTCATGTTCAATGGAACACTTATTTCTTGTTTTTAATAATATTTGTATCTGCTTGCTTAAACTTATCATCCTGAAATCAAATTTGCTGCTGTCACAGCACAGCCTGGACAACTGTAAAAGAGCTATTTATGTGCCAAATCAACATTGCGTATGCAGAAACACCTGATGGTTACAGGGTTTAGTGCTTGAATAGCTCAAAGTAAAAGAAAAGCAAGCTACAAACCTACTAATTTTGCATGCTTTTGCACTCACTCCCCCTTCTCTGTCATGATAAGACAGAGTGTACAATTTGACAAGTTCTGGTGCAGAATTATGATGAACTTGTCCATTTCTAGTTTACTATATTCATGTTTTGTTGAAAAATAATTATCAGATTTCAGACATGGTAAAAACCAGGATGACTTACAGCTTTGTTTAGCTCTATATCTAATGTTTCATACATCTACTCCTGAGAATTTCTGTTTTTCCAAAATCATATTATCTCACCAATAAAATAATCTGATACTATGGCTTTCAGTTAAATTAAAAGGATATTTAAAAAAAGCCAAACACATTGTTCTTCCTTTAAAGATACACTATTTTGTCATTCAGAATTTGGAGTATTTGTGTCCCAAAACTACGGAATATTAATACTAATAATATTAATATGCCACTCTAATAATCACTCTTGGCCAAGAACCAGAGATTAATTTTGAATCTGATTTCTCTATTTACTGTCCCACAACATGTTGATTTGATTTTGAAATTTTAAAAATATATTGGACTTAGTCATTGCTAAATTCTACCATGCATAGATGCAGTAGAGTAAAAACTGTTTGATCTAACTATGCCATAACTCTCCATGAACAGGAGAAAAAAAATATCACAATGGCCAAACGGGCTGAAATTATACATTAAGGCTGCTACAAAATTAGTTTTTTCCTTGGTTATTTTTAGACCATATATTCATTCATTCCATCTCTAAAATGAGAAACTTCAGTTAATACTGAAGATGCTCCAAGAGATAAGGCATTAAGGCAGCAAGAAATCTTTAAGATCAATATCAGAAATGTGTTAAAATCATTGCAAAAATATCTCAGTTTTGGAAAAACTTATTAAATTACAGCCTAGCTACTTTGCTGTTGGAAGACAATCTTGCAGAGTTGCACATCATGTTTAACTAAGAAAAAGTAGAAGAAGAAAGACATGAGAGATGTTGCTGTTAATTATCAGCCCAAGGAAAAATACTCCCTTGATAAAAAGAGGTCTGGAAAAGAAAGGAAAAAAGGGCCTTTATGGGGCTGTGGGACAATAGAGTAGTAAAAAAAAAATATTTTATGAAAAAATGTTTCTGTAGATTCTGTCTTTTGATGTAATATAAGTGAATGCTTTAGACACTGTTTGACTTCATCTCTCAAAAGGAAAAGTACCATGCCATAAAGATAATAGAACATGAAAAGAAGGAGAGTATATAGGATGCAATTTGCACTTAAACCCAGCAGTACTGTGGTTTGACATTTCACCAAAAACACGAAACATCCTTCTAGAGGGAAGTTTCTACCTCTTATGAAAGAATAAGGTTCTCTAAAAGTAATATCTAATTTATTTTGGAGGATATTAGCACAATCTCATTTCAGTGATGATTTTAATGAACATCACAGCATATTTAATCTGTAATTTATGACTAGAGATAATCTCCTTTTCTCCACTCAAACCCAACTAGATGAGTTTGGTCATGATCTTGTCCAGGCAAGACCTGAATATCATAGAATCATAGAATCGTTTGGGTTGGAAGTGACCTTAAAGATCATCTAGTTCCAACCCCCCTTCTTGGGCAGGGACACCTCACACTAGACCAGGTTGCTCAGAGCCCCATCTAACCTGCCCTTGAACACTTCCATGGAGGGGGCATCCACCACCTCCTGGGCTACCTGTTCCAGTTCCAGTGTCTCACCACCCTCATTTTAAAGAATTTACTTCTGATGTTTAACCTAAATCTACCTTCTTTCCATTTAGAACCATTTCCCCTTCTCTTATCATTACACAACCTGATAAAAGTCCCTCCCCTACTTTCCTTTAGGCCCCCTTCAGACAATGGAAGGCCAACATGAGATCTCTCCGGAGCCTTTTCTTCTCCAGGCTGAACAACCTCAATTCACTCAGTCTGTCTTCATAAGCAAGTTGATCCAGTCCTCTGATCATTTTTGTCACCATTCTCTGGACATGAGTCAACAGGTCTACCTCTTCTTGTGTTGGGGCCTCCAGAGATGGACACAGTACTCCAAGTGAGGTCTCACCAGGGCAGAGTAAAGGGGCAAAATCACCTCTCAGAAGACTGAGACTCCACAGGCTTTCTGGACAAACTGTTCCTATGTTTGGCCATCATCACAATGACATTAATTGGAATTTTTCATGTTGCAATAGCTCTTGCAATAATATAGCACCTGAACAATTCTTTACATATGAATGCACAAGTTTCTATATATATGTATCAGTTTTGATATTTATGAGCTGTAATGACTTATTTTTTTTCTTAGAATTATTATTTATAAAAAGATTAACAGTTACCTGCTGATAAAATAAGTATGCTTAATTTATGAAAAAAACTAGGCCGAAGGTAAGAAAGCTGCACACTCTTATACTTTGTAGCAAATCTGCTCTTTTTGCTGGCAGTACACAAAATGAGATTTTCAGCACTGTCTTGTTTCCTTCCTAACTCTGTATACACATGCTAAATCTGTGATTTTTCAAATAGCCTGGGGCTTAAAATAGATTAACACTGTACCAATGCTTCAATTCCTAGAAAGTTTATTTTCTTTGTAACAGGGTTTGAAGGGATTGAAAAGCTCAAGGGCTTGTGACAACACCCGCAATATATCAAGAGAGATACGTTTTTGGTTTTTTTGGTCATAAGTGAGAGAATTACACCATCATTTCAAACACACTTCATTTCAATGTATCATGTATGATAGCAAATATTAGAATGCTAACAGTGCATTAGAATATTGCCAGTACTGAATTTAAAATACTGCCAAAACTGGATGTAATTTATTTTACATTTACTGAATGTTCTCCACCACACTTTGATAAATCTTCATAATGAGTTAGAAATACTCAAAAGCAATGACTGAAATAACTAAATTTGTTGCTACTGGCTCTATCTTTGTTTCTAACTTTGACAACTGCCAGAACTCTCAGTTCAGGTCTAATTTGTATACAGTCAAATGACTGGCTACAAAACTGAGAAATACCACTTAAAAGTGAGAAACTGGCTGTCTCGTGACCTCAGAAATGGGGTATGAAAAATAATCTGTAGTAATATTTAGGCAGGTTATTTGATTATTCCAGTTTATAGAGAACTGAGATTACAGTACAGCCATGTTATTCATATATATCTCTTTGTGTATGTTTACATATATATATATATACACACATACATGTGTCTAAACATTAATTAACACTTGTGAAGCCAGAGGTTCAAAGCTCACATCCTGACAGGTTAAAACCCCACATCTCATTGTATTATGTAGGGA
>NW_009953507.1:783870-789440 GCF_000747805.2 Chaetura pelagica | reverse complement strand
AAATTGAATGACTATGAAAAAAAATAATTTCAGATTCTGGAGACCAAAGAGAGCTTGATTTTCTAGCTACACTTTCACCTTAGTAAAAAGCATCCTAAGTTCCCACCTTTTCTTCTGAAACTGATGCTGTACTTCACATGATGAAAAATTGCTGCAAAATACATTAAAAATTCTTCAAAGAAAAGCTAAGAACCTCTGATGGTCATTAAGTACCCTGAGCCTTCCTGTTAAGACACAGTTGTGCGATCCAATTTCTTTCCCTGAACGAGAACCCTTTTATCCTATATATAGTCAAGAAAACAAAATCTGTCAAGGATGATTAAACATACAGACATGTCTTACAAAGTTTCTGAACCACGAAGTCTTCTAGGACAATGTCACTGTGTATTTGACCTCTTACTATATTCTTTGCTAATCTTTCACTGCTGGCCACTGTCACAAATTCATGTGATATTTACCATCACCTTTGGTATCAATTTTAACCAGTGGATTGTTGGACAAAAGATGCACCTTTGTTTCTAGGTGGTGTTTTTTTTTTCCTTGAAAATAAAACTTTTCTTAGGTTCCCATGTTAGCTTCATGCTTAAGGAGCCAGAGTTTCTTATTTGTGATTATGGATTTGAGTAACTGACAGTGAACTACCAGGTTTAAACAGGAAAACCAAAATACACCAAAAAAACCCCCACCCCAACCCACAAATCAAGAAAACAAACAAAGATTTTGTAGAAAAGGATCTGCTCTTGGGAAAAAGAAAGTTCATTAGTGACTAGGTTAAGAACTAGTGGAGCAGTCTACAAAACAGTCAGTGCAGATTTATATCTGATTCCAGACAAGCAAAGCAGTCCCAATATTTGTATGGAGCTAGACCTAAAAGTAACTAGTCCAAAACTTTACAGTAAGCATTTGGGCTCTCATTAGTATCTAATTCATGCTCAACCCACAGTACTCTTCTCTGGTGTACTTCAATGCAGGTGCAAACTGCATGAAAACAGATCATGTTCAGAGCATTGCAATCCCTTGGTAGACATTCAAAGTCATTCTGATTAGTTTCTTCGTGCTTCTAGTTAGTTCCTTGGACTGTTGATAGTTAAGCTACACCAGACTGCTAGACACCAAAATACCTTGGTAAATTATCACTATGAATTAATTTCCTGTACATGTGTTGTTGCGTATGTTAATGTACACAAAGGATCACTGACTTGTTCTGGATACATCACACTTTGTAAACAGGGTCTAGGCCATAGGCATTCCAGAAATCAGAATTATTTTGGACATGAACATGCAGAGATCCAAGTAGTACCTCTGCAGAGTACCTCTGCACTAGCAGATGGCAAAGTCAGAGGAGGGAAGGACCAGGATCTGTTATAGCTTGAAGATCATATCCCTTCATTCTCTGTTGACTGTCAACGAAGCTTCACACTAGTTGTATCTAACCTTGTAACACATGTCTATACATGTGTCACTTTTACCTATCTAATCCTCTAATCAGTTAAAATATAGTACTGGAATAGTCAGTAGGTTTATCTAAAGAGCTTGTTTCTTCAGGTTTTGTTTTTTTTCTAGTGAGCACTTTTTTATTCACACAGAAATGTCCGTAACATTTTATCATGGATTTCAATGTTTTAGTCCTTCACCTTTTCATTTGCTGGAGGCACTGCAGGTATGAATGAGATAACATCTAGTTTATGCTGCCAGTGAACAATAAATCAGCATCTGAACGTAGTCCTCTACTTCAAAATTAAACTGCAGCAACTCATCTCTTTGCTTGTTGAGCTTGTGCCTTAAATTTGGTTTGGCCATTTAAGCTAAGCAATTTTTTGAGTTTTTTATGAGAACATGTTAGCATTCAGTATTGCCATGTTAATTATTATTATCATGTTCTTTCACTTCCTTGTAAGTAGATCAAAATTTGTGGTTTTAAACTGCTGTGGATATAGATTAACTCATGTCAATGATACATAAATGTACATGTTTGCTGTGTTATGTATGCTTCATGAACTCAAGTCGTTGACCATCACTATCAAAAACCTGAGCATGTAATTGAATCAGAATATATCAGGGTTTGTGGCACAACTTCCCTCCCATGAATGGAGGGAATTCCATGAAATGCATAACTTCTTTTACTTGCAGTATGATATTTAGGAACTGGATAATGGCTAGACATTCAAATATAGTTTTTAGAATAATTGAAAAATGCATTACATAATGTATTCTGATAATTATATACAGGCTCAACAACATGCGTGCTGAGCTGCTCTCATTCAAAAATGATGCCATGGTGTGTTTTAGAAAAAAAAATACAAATATCTAACACTGTGGCTGAATGACAGAACTGAATTGAAACAGTGACTTGGTTAAGTCTTTATTCCCCTGGAAAAAACACTTTAAAATCTGTGACTGAGTTAATCTTTAGGCAAAATATTCAATCCCTAGCACAACACATACAGTCTATACCCTATGTTTTAAAATAATAATGGGAACATCTGCTATCCGGCTGCGTGGACAATAGTTCGTATTTTTTCAGCATGAAAACTTGTGCCTGACATCTTGAAATTTAAATTGGTACTGAAGACATATACTAATGGGAATGTCAATTGCCATCATCATTACAATCGCAAGACAACTTGATTGAAATGTTTAAAGAAATTAAGCTGAAGGAAAACATTTAGTTTGGACAGTCAGGGAAAAAAAAATATCCCACAAACCCCAAATTAATAAATAACCCTCTGTAAAAAGAGTAAAGGCCCCAGTAAAGGAAAGGAATGCATTTTATGTTGAAAATGTGACATGAAATCACTTTCAGAAATTAATATCCATTAAGTCAGATTAAAATAATGTGAAAAACTGTGTTCCATTTGAACAAGGCAGAAAATTTTGGGTCTTAGGAAAACCACGTCTCTGAACTCCTTATCACTGACTGCAGACAAGTTTCTCAGTTTCTAATATGAACTGTATTCAAGTATGCCATGAAAAATTCATTTTAGGATGTACCTTCCCCAAAACAGCTGATCCCAGGTTTTCCAGACTAAGGTCTCTTTTACTCAAGTAGTTTCCTTTTGATCTTGGAAAATGAGAAACAGAAAGTAATCTTGTTTGAGTGTGAAACCAGAAACAAAACAAAAGGCAGATTGAACCAGGATGCCTGATGGTACCAGAATTTGGAAAAAGGGACAAAATTAATACAGGCTAGTATTGCAGGCAAAAACAGCTTAAATTGTGAATGCTAATAGGTGGCACACAAATTGAGTACATGTGTGGGTGGGTGAATACCTGAAACTGAACTTCTGAACTCCAAAGTAGAAATCAGTTACCTCCTCGCTGCAACTAGTACCAGCTGGTTATAAATTTTGGTTAACCCCTGGACTAAAAAGAAGTGGCACATTCTGAATCCTTCAATTAATGAAAACACATGAGAAAAGTCCACCAATTAGGAAGTGGATCATGAGTTGTGCTTCTGTGGGAAAACTTGACTTCCTAAGAGAGAAGCTAGAGGCCAAAAAAGAGGGTTTCTGAGAAGTGGTCTCCGAAATTATAAGGGGGCCTGGAAATGAAAAGGTGATGATTCTGACTGGAGAAAACATCCTGCAAGTTAGGGAGGATTCTGGAAATCTGGAAATCTGATAAAATGCTGGGAAATGCCCAAGGTCCCTCGTAGGTAGCTGCTAGTAGCTGCACAATGTGAACTGGTGCATATTTCTGCCTAACCTTCCAGGGCCAGCAGTGACCCAGAGAAGAAGTTAAGACCATAGTGTGAGTCATAGTGTTGTGGGGGAGCAAGTGAGATAATTACACAGGGTAAAAGCATTAATCTTGATGGTTCTTAAATAAATAAATGCCAGCACCCAGCTCCACTCTAGATTGTCATTTACTCTTGTCTGACTCTTAAAGACTAAGCAAGGAACCTTAAATTGGGAATGAAAGAAAAACCATAAAAAGGCTAACTACCTGTTACTCCTGAAGGGGCAAAGATTTATTGCAATGCAGAGATACAAATGTTACAAGGAGCTAGGAAAATCCTGCTTCAAGATTTCTGCCTTTTCAAATGTTTATGTCCTGGAGTCTACTCTGATAACTTCTTCAGTTGTTGTAGAAGCTCATGGGAGATACACTTAAATAGATAGAACTAACATACAGAGCTAAATTTAGTCTACAAATAAAGAATTTGCAGTCATCTGAAGCTAGCCACACAATAGAAATCACAGAATCATAGAATCCTAGGGGTTGGAAGCGACCTTGAAAGATCATCTAGTCCAACCTCCCCTGCCAGAGCAGGGTCACCTAGAGTACATCACACAGGAACACATCCAGGTGGGTTTTGAATGTCTCCAGGGAAGGAGACTCCACAACCTCCCTGGGCAGCCTGTTCCAGCGCTCTGTCACTCTTACAGTAAAATTTTTTTTTCGGATATTCACCTTGAACCTCCTATGCTCCAATTTGCACCCATTACCCCTTGTCCTATCACTGGTCATCACTGAGAAAAGCCTAACTCCATCTCCCTGACACTCACCCCTTACATATTTGTAAACATTGATGAGGTCACCCTTCAGTCTCCTTTTCTCCAAGCTAAAGAGACCCAGCTCCCTCAGCCTTTCCTCACAAGGGAGATGTTCCACTCCCTTAATCATCTTTGTAGCTCTGCGCTGGACTCTTTCAAGCAGTTCCCTGTCCTTCTTGAACTGAGGGGCCCAGAACTGGACACAATACTCCAGATGCAGCCTCACCAATGCAGAATAGAGGGGGAGGAGAATGTTGGACTTGAATCCCTTCACATACTAAATCTCCATCTCGAATGGAAATTACATCATCCCTGCTATCACAGAGTGCTGAGATAGCTTCTGTGATGTATTCCTACATGATCGTGAAGTCAGAAAAGAGAAGTCTGTGAGGAAATGAATAGTGCTCAATAGGAATCTGAATTGTTAGTGCCTAGAAAATAACAAATGGGACCACACATGCTGAACAATGAAAGAAAAACAAAGTATTGAGCAGCTGCTCATTAAGTAGGCATCATCCACTCTGTATTGTGAATGAAACAGAGGTCCCCTGGAAAAAATAAATAAATTAAAATTGCAGTGTATTTCATACAAATCAGAAGACTTCACAAAAGACTGCTGAACTAATAGTACCCAGGTAACTTTCTTCCAGTATTTCCTAGACTTCAGATGTATGACTTTACTACTTTAATACATTTAATACATTACTTAATGTAGAGTTGGGATTTTTTGTGTGTTGCTCATGAGTTTCCATGCATTTGTGTATTGTGCATAAACAACAGCTGAACATGAATAGGTTGTTAAATACAGAAAAATACCCATCTGATACCCATCTGTTTGTGCCCCTATCTTCTTGCCATTTTGATTTTTTTACACAAAAAAATAAATAAGTCACTTCTCTTTTTCTTTTAAAAGCTGAGCTCTACTTTGGTGGAAAATAGAAAGTGAAAGCTGGGGTTTGAGAAGAAGTGTATTTGTGATCTCTCTTCCACCTGTACCATAAAACTCATGTCACAGGGGGGAATAGAGCAAAAGGTGTCTGCTGCATCTTCACGTAAATCCATCATATTCCTGCT
>NW_009953507.1:771355-783730 GCF_000747805.2 Chaetura pelagica | reverse complement strand
GAACACAGCAAAAGCACACTGCTTTATGCACATATTTTTCTCACATTAAATTCTGCATCATGTACTTCAAAAATATGTATCAGTCCTGTTTGGTTTTCTTATAAAATGCCTGTGTAACAACCTACTCACTTCAGTTTCAACGGATTATTTTTTTTTCAAAACAGACCGTGATGCATGGCATTCATTATCATTATAAAACAAGTTCTTGAATACACTGTAAGCTTTTTCATGTCATTGTTTTACATCTCGTATTTCGTCTCTGGAATATAGCAGTGTTGTAATCTATGTGGGACTCATATCAAGTCCTCATTCTAGCATGAGTATTTCTGAATTTATTCTGTATCTTCTTGTGCCAAGATATAGTATTACAAGAATTTAAGTCTTGTAATGTCTTGCTTTTGTTCATGTGGTTAGTACTAAGACACAAGGCAGAATCCCAGGTAAAACTTAAGGAAGAGAAATAAAAGAGACAGAAGTTTTTCCTGTCTTAAGTTAAACCCTCCATTCAAGTGAGATTGATACAATTGCATCTTTGTCAATGTTTTGGGTTTGTTTGGGGTTTTTGGGGGGGTTGTTGTTTTGTTTTAGTCTGTTTGTTTGTTTTTTAATTGGAAAAAAAAGGGTAAAAAATACCAGCTTTTCCTGACATGACCTCTTACTTTGCTCTCATATAATTTCCCTTTATTCCTAACAGCTTTGTTAGTTTATATAAGATAGATGTAAAAACTTCCCAAACTAAACATAGCCTTGTCTTCCTTTGAGTCAGTTTTAAGCTGTGCCTGAATGCCATGGCAGGTCAGTATTAGATTTTTATTTAAGTGTATATTATTAAAATGCTTTGTTATTAATTCTTTTAAAAATTTCTAAATCCAGAAACTTGTCAGAATTTGTGTTTTACTCATGCTTTCCAGAGAGCTGTATCAAACCTGGCAAGCTATTATTCAGCTGAGACTGGGCAGGTCAAGCTTTCTATTTCTTATACTCCATCAAATTTGCTGAAGTTCGTCTGAGAAGATTCTGCCCATCTACCTGTGTGCATCTCATGGCGCACATTAGCTGAACTAAATTCTCAGGTCCTATGGGGGTGTGTCTGGTTTTTAAGTCTTCTGGTTCGTTCTTCAAATATGTTTGCTAGGAAAGGAGCCATTGCAGTTACCTCAACGGACCTGCAACTTAGGTATGCTCAGTTGGATCCAGAATGAGCTTCTAAGTGTAATAATAAACAAGAACTCTTTCAGGTATAATTTGTCCTAAGTATAGGTGTTAACACAGAGAGCAATAATTGAAACATAAAACTACATGTAGATAACTAACAATTACAGGAAAATTAAATACCTTATTTATAGGAGTTGTATCTGAATAGTAGTATAACTCCATTTGCTGCAATGCTATCAGTGTTCAGAATACCTTTTGGCTTCCAACGGACATTTTCTACCTGGCTCATCTGAGGGTGAGAAGATACATTCACACATTGGAGGCAGTAACATATTCCTTCCATGAAGTTCTATCTCCAGATAAAAAATGTGATAATGTTATCTAATTAAAAAAAGACAAAAAACTTCATGAAAAGGAGGCACAGAACTGGTCCATCCCTGGGACAACCTAGTAAGCTATTGTCATCATTCTCTTTCTCCATTCTACAGTTTTAGGGAAGTGGAACAATTGGATATATTTTAGGTTCTTGAACACAGGATGACAGAGGAAATGAATTCAAGGTCTTACTTTCACAGCCTTTTGATGCTGGGAGTTTCTGCTGGGGAGAATTGTGCCCCAGTTCAGATCACAACTCCACATCAAGAACAGGGATCCAGCCTCAGTCCCTGGCTTTTTTGTTACTCTGTGGACTTGTAGCCCTTTGTTCAAGTAAGTTCAAGGCATTAATAATAATTTATTGAATAAATATTTTTATTAGGCATCTTGAAGGTATTGTCAGCATTATTACTAACAGGAACAAGTTCTGAAAGGTAATTATTATTTTTCCCACTTTACAAAGGAAGAAATAATGACACAGACAAAGTTTCTGAAAGAATTTATGTAGGAGGAAAATTGGAATGACTTTCAAGGGTTAGTTTTGTCAGTAGGTTCTTCCCCGGATGCATATCCTCATTCCCATCAGATATTTTTGCAGCCCACAGAACAATGGATTACAGGTCACCCATCACATCTCCACAGGTGATTCTTCCTGTAGTGAGATTATTTCCTTTATAGCTTATTAGCTGCTCCACTTTTAATTATAGACTAGAATCTCCTTAAGTCAAGAATGACAAAACCTGGGTCAAAGTACCTAGCAAATACATTTTCTTGCACTTACTGAAGAGGAACAAGGAACTTCGATTGACTTTGGACAAGGAACTCAATGTGTGGGTACTTCATCAACTTGATCAACACCGATACTTTCCTTTACACCACTTCCTTCACCTCACAGAGAGAGTATTTTTTCTATATATTTCTATATTAGGTGTCACAGGTTCAGTGGTTTGTAACACATGCTTAGTTGACAGAAAACAATTTCTGTGCTACATTAAAAAATATAAACAACTAATCTCTGTTTTTTGTTGTTTGTTTAATTTTTTTTAGAGTTGGATCAATAAATTCATTATTTGTATTTAGTGAACAATAATTCTCTACCAGTATAATTTGTTCATTTGGGCGATGTTTTCTACAGCAATTCTGAGATATAAGAGTTCCTAACAGCATCATAGCAAATATCTGAGAATCAGAACAGAACATGTAAATCTAAGATGAATGTGCCATTGACAAATTCATACATACTTGTTATGTGCTGTAATCTATTTTCAGGCTTCCTTCACCCTTGTCATACTCCAGGGTATGACATTCAGCAAACACACTCCTGAAGTCCATACTGGGTTTTTAAAGGTTTGTGCAAAATGAACATTTTAAATCTCAGAAGGGCTTAGTACTTAGGGTGGTTCTTTTTATTCCAGCATTGGAAGACAGAAGCTTTTGTCAGAAATGTGAGATGCTCATTCACTACAGCTTCTTTTTTTTCAGCTAGAAATCTCCATGTCCTCTATGAAGGAGATATGGACTGAGAAAAACATGAGCTTCATCTAGAAAAGAAGCTGGTGTTACCTCTTCAAGGCATGTGGAAAAGTGGTCCATATAGGCCAGGGCTCATGTAACACCTCTCCATGTGTTATCTGCTAAAACTGTGCTGGCATAGATTTCACCTCTTTTTTGTTGTGAGTGAATGTAGCCCTAAGTGGAAGGTAACTCTTCGTGTTATCTTTTAGTCTGACCTAATCCTTTGTAGCATACAGTAACTTTCTAATTCTAATTACCAGGCTTTGGAACTGGCACATTTCTGGGGATTTTCTGCTGCTTGGTCACACCAGCACTTCCCCGTGTAAACAAAGCACACAGTGGGTGATGATTATGATAGCTGATTAAAATAAGTAAGCAGATTGGAGGACATTAAAGTTTTATGCATCCCTGCCATCTGCTTTCCCTTCACACTGTACATACTACTGTACATATTGTACACAATTGATTTTGTTTCCACTTCAGTAGCAACAGGCACTGGGGTACACCATCAGTAGTTTGAATAATTCACACAAATTATTGCAGTGACTGCTCTGAATATCTGCATGTCTGATATTCTGTTAGTTTCTCATACATTTCTGGTGTTAAACTCACCAGAATTCATTTGAATAAGGACATTGAGAGAAAAATGAGAGCTGAAGAGCAGTCACTTTTTCCAACACTGAGAACAACTCTTTTATATTCAAGCTAGACTCATTCATCTAAGGACTTACTCCATTTACTAGTGTAAAGTTATTAACAGTGTCAAAATGTTATATATATTGTTATATATATATCCTTGATTTTGTATTATTTCTAATTTACACTTAGAACAGATTAATACAGCTTTTCTATACAGTTTAAGAACTGCAAATGAACTGCACACATAAGCTAGATAGTAATATTACTTTGATGAACAGTACCTTGTACATAAAATAGTCTTACGAAAAGCATTACCCTGCCTGAAGAAAGAAACACTAGTTAGTCTGAATAAAAAAACTGGAGTGGCAATGGGACCTTTTCTTAAGGGCCTGTATCAGAGAACAAAAAGAACTCTCCTTCTAAGATATTCAGTCCTCTTTCAAAATATTTGAGAATACCTCATTTCATTCAATAAAAATAAAAAAGTAAATAAATAAAAAATTCCAAGCATGTTAACTGCAAGGTTAAGGAAATTATTAGTGCAACCAATTTGCAAGCAGATGAGGTACCAAGATGGTAAAATGGTCAAAAGGCTCCAGCATCTCAGTATTTGAAATGCAAACACAGTCTACAAATCTTATTTTTTTCCACAATTATTTTTCAACATGTAACTTCAGTGATTTCAGTTATTTTACTGGAAGGATTTTGTAAATCACAGAGAGGAAGGATAGTCATGCATTCAGGCAACTGATTGCCTCTGAAATAATGTGAGTTTTCTTAGAAGCTGTTTTTCAGGGAATTTCCTGCATTAATTTAATCCACCTACCCCAACCTTCTCTGCCAATACAGTGACAATAACATTTTCTTACATGGTGCTGCAAATACAGTCCAGCTTATGTTTATAAGGTTTCCAGTATGTAATAATTAACATAAAGAAAATGTATCTATCAATGTTAACCTTAACGTGAGACAGAATCAGGGACTGAGTAGATATCATACCACAGCTAAGTAAAGCTTTTTCTGTCTTCTCCTATAACTGGTCTTGGTAGGGCAGGCACGTGGAGCATCACTAATTATCAAAAGCATGAAGCTGCCCTTTCTTTGGAGAAGAACAACCTTCTCTGCAGTTTCAAAACATGAAATTCCTTGATGAGTTGAACATAAATTATTAAAAACTGGAAAATATTAAAATTAGTGATTTTCCTTTAGCAGCAAGAAGTATCAGTACCAGATCTTGGTCAGGAATGTATACAATCTCATCATTAGTTTTTTTGATGACCATATAAATGTAACAGGGTGGACTCTTCTCCATCTTCTGGTTGAATACCTCACAAATCTGCCTAAGTACGTAATTTAAATGCAACAAATATAATTACTTCTCCTTTATGAACTCTGGAATGTACAGAAATAACTGTCGGTAAATTAATGCTGGTTTTATAAGTAGTGATACATTTTTTTCCTGTAACATATTTGCAGATTCATAATTGGAATTATCTACCCACTTTACAAATTAATCAGGTTAATAATTTTAACAAGGATTTATTAACTAGACATTTACAAGGTCTAATTTGTAATCTACTTGAAAGAAAATTAGCCCAATCATAGCTCATCTTTTATGAGCCATCATGCATTTTCATGCATGAATTAAAACTAAGAATTTTTTAGACCATTCTTCTAATACACTTTCACAATACAGGTTATTTCTGCACTGACAAGTTATCCATTCAGCTTCAATTTATGGCCCTCTTGACCTGACTGGCAATCATTCCAAAAGACTTTACTAAAGCTCACAATCATCTTTTATTTAAAACACAGCTAAGGTTTTGGATTTTGTAAAGGTCTGAGCAGCACATGTGGTCCTATTCCAAAATTACAAGGCAAATAACTAAATGAAGACAGTGGATTGCAAAAGATGGGGAGCCATTAGAAACTCAGATACAAACCAAATTTATTCTTTTTAGTAAGCCTAACATCATAGTGGAACTATCACAAAGAAAATTTTTGTTACAACGATCTGTTCAATAACTAACATTCTCACAAATATAATGTGGACATGAGAAACCTTTAATTCTGTTGGTTATATACTCAAAGGTGTGGGTTGCCTAAGCAAGTGTTTGAATCTTTTAAAAAAATGGGCCTGCAAATCCTCATTGGCCTGCAATTATTAGCTAGGATTTGCAGAAAAGGATTTATTCTGTAGTTTTCAGGACTATTCTATATTTTTTAGGAAAAAAAACAACACAACAACAAACAAACCACGATAATTTTTTATTCTTTGTTTAGTAGCCAAAATATTTGTTTGAAAATTTACTGGATGATAAAATAACTTATATTACAGAACAGACCAAGTGACAATGAAGAAAATTATTAAAGTCATACCATAGTTATAATTTAGCAGCTCTGCATTTTTCATTATATT
Source organism: Chaetura pelagica (assembly GCF_000747805.2). Classification (NCBI taxonomy): domain Eukaryota; kingdom Metazoa; phylum Chordata; class Aves; order Apodiformes; family Apodidae; genus Chaetura; species Chaetura pelagica. Next base: position 777,627 of record NW_009953507.1, on the reverse strand, counting down.
TTTTATTGTGACAGAAAGGAAAAATAAATTTAAAAATACACTTGGTCAGAGGCCCAGAAGTGATGTTGTAAATATTCATTGTAAAACATCAAATGGATTATGTCATGGGAAGGAAGGAGTGTATCAGTGATCATAGTAAACATGTGAGGTCCCAGAGTCAGTGGGAACGGAAACATCTTTTACAGTTGTTAAAGTACAGTTTGCTGTACTATTTCATGTTGGGTTTAGGGATTCAGTGTTATTGTTCTGGGTTTCTAAATGATGGAAGCATAAGTTCTGGAGAACAAATAGTGAAATTGCAACATTTGCAGTAAGCATAAAGTATCATGCTTGTACCCTCCCAAGTTATAAATATTGCACTTGCTTATAAAAAATACAAAAACCGCATCCTAATGAATGTTGTCAGAAGTCAGAGGAGATGTTTTCTAATTAGGATATATTGTTTTAAAATATTTTTTAATATTTAACATTTACAGTTGCATTTGAGCAATATCTTGTTTGAGTGATCTACGTTTGATTGCTGAATGAGCAATCAGCTGTTGAAATTACCTAAGATGTGGCAATCTGAGCCTCCTAAAGGAAGACAATGACAACACTGACTTGGAAGCTGCTGTAAAATGGGATCTGTGGTATGATCCATGAAGTCAGTAACACAGGGCAAGGCCGAATACACAGCATACTCCAAGAAAGATTCTGGTGGTGAAGAATCAATTGGATAGACATGGTGCACAAGAATGATCCTTGCTTCTCAGGACCCCTCTGGCACAAAAAAAAAGGATGCTAGTTTCAAGCTTACAGTCCTTCCATCATCCTGAAAAGATGCATTTCACGTTCCGCTAGGGATAAAGAGCTAATGCCTGCCTGCGTTTACATATTCACATACAGAAATCTGTGAAACTAACTGTTGCATAGTTGAAAGGAAACTAACCACTATATAATGGTAATGCCCCACTTTCTGGAGAGAGAAATATAGAATTATAGAATAGTTAATGTAGGAAGAGACCTCAAATAATATCAGGTTCGAACTCCCGTGCTATGACCAGGGACACCTCACACTAGACCAGAGTGTCATTCAGTCTGAGGCGTGGAGCACCATTCAATCTGGCCTTAAGCAACTCCAGGGAGGGGGCTTCCACACCCTCCTTGGAAAACCTATTCTAAACAAATAAATAAAATAAAATAGTAAATACATAAATAAATACTGCATGTCCCTGGTGCATTATTGTGCTGAGCCTTTAGCACAGGGCTGTGTCCACAGTACAATGTTCATCTCAAAATACATTTCCTTTGTCTCATCCTTCACATGGGATTTTCCCTAAAATGCTCCTCTGTGTAAGGCAAGTGAGGTAGAGCCAGACCCTACATAAGTTCAATGGGATAGCCCACAGCATCTAAAATGCTGAGCATCTTCTCTACTTTACAGAAAGTTATTATTCTGTATCTTCTTTTAAATGCACAGAATCCACAAACTTTGTAGTTGCTTGTTTTTCTCTCTGCACCTTTCTTATGGGTAGAGTAGGAGGTGACCAAAAAAATTATTTAGTCCAGAAAAGTCTATTCATTTATTTACAGATCTTTCATCTAAATTGCATTTCTAATTCAGTACACTGTTTGGTTTATGCACATAAATTCTGCATGGTACACGCTATTACAATGAGAAAGGACCAAACAGTTCTTGATCTGGCAGGGACAGGATTGTCCAAAGGGTTTGGCATGCAGGAGAGGAATGCTTGTCTGACTTTACTATTGGTGCAATAGCTTCATTGCTGCTTGAACAAGGACACAACAATAGTAACTGAGTAATGGTACAGCACTGAGTGACCTGGTCTCAGCCTCAAAAAGCTTTGCTCTCTGTACTGCAGATGATTAACTGTCCTATTTTTACTCAATCCTGTTTGTTACCTCAGTAAGCCACAGACAGTTAACAGAAATTATTTTCTTCCTTTTCAAGCTACTGATTATGAGCTCATCATTTTGTGACAGTTGGATTCAGGAATGTACAAATAAATATGCACTGACCCCGAATTTAACTGACCTATTTATTCAGACTTTGTAGCTTTATGAAACTGCTTGCAACATGAAACTTGAAATGACCTTGAGTAACTCAAACAAAAACAACATGCCACTGTCGCCTAACTTAAGAAACCAAAGCAGGGTGAGGAGCAAAACTTTATAGCAGACCAGGAAGAGAGTTTACATAAAAGCCTAGCATACTTCACTAAAGTAGATTTTCTATCTTCTTGTGAACTCCAGACACTACAAATGAATAAGGCTCCTGACAGTTCTTGGAATCATACAGTATAATTTGAAAATCAGCATCTCTATATCAATTGCATTTTTTAAATTTAAAGGACAGCAGAGACAAAAACCATGTTACCATACAGTAAAATTGCTTTTTTTGGCTAAATCAGTCCTTGCCTGAGTTAACTACAGTGAGTTTCCCCTCCATATTTTCCATTTTACAAGCACTGTTATCAAATTAGTATTTGAACTCTCAAACTAATAGAGTATTTCTTCTGATGTGGATAAATTCCCATGGAAATTTTTGTTGCAGAGATGAATTCACAGGTAATAGTGCCCAGGATAAGTCCCGTGAGATGAGGCGACACAAACCCAAAAAAAACCAAAACCAAAAAAACAAAACCAAAACCCAACAAAACTGATTTCAATAAGATCAGGCAAGTCAAATCTACTAATGACACTTGTTCGCCTCCTTTCTCCTCCAAAATTCAGACAATCAGCAATAACCCTTCTCAGTATTGGTAGTCTTCTGAGGAGAGGCTTTATCTTGACATTTGTATTTCTTTATGCCTGTAGCATTTTGAAGGTCATAACTCATTGAAGAAGAAAGCAAACATTCATGCTGTCATCTCAAAACAGTCCTGATAGTGCACACTCCACAACTTTCTCACTCTTCTGTACTTTCAGCTGAAGCTGTTTTAATGTTATGACAAATGAGTAAGCTGATACACCTGCCAGTCATTGTTATACTTTCTCTTCTTTGGTATGTGAACTTACTTGTATTTTTGTTTTCTAAAATGAGACAGGCAGTGCTCTAGGAATAAGCTACTGAACAACTGGAATAAAAATTACGATAAACTATGCTCCTATATCTGACCAAAACTATTGAAAAGAAGATAGCCTTGAAGTCAACTTTATAAGTTACAACCCAGGTGATTCTTCTTGCTTCATATATGAGTTTACCACATGCTCACCTCATACTCTCACTCTGGTTCTTTTCTCCTAGTCCTGGAGCATATAAAAAAATACAAACTAAACCAAGAGTTAAGGTTATTTATAGATGCCCTATTTGCAGACTACAAGGACACTAATCCAAGTTACCTATAAGTCTGCTCTAATCTTGTACATGACAAAAATAAAAAGCCTGAGCATGCTTGCTCATCAAATTGAACTGAAATATAAAGAAGCAGCTATAAGTATCTGTAAACAAGTAGATTTTGATTTTTAACATAATCACAAATTACATCTATAGCACCTTCAGAATGAACTTGTAAATTTTGAAGGTAATATTCCTAGTTATTAGTATTGTTGGTAGCAAAATCTGTAGATGTATAAAGAGCATTTCTTGAAGTGTACCAGGCTCATATGTAGTAAACCTTGAAGTATGTAATTAATCCAGTCAACATCCTCAAACAGATGATCACAGTCAGGTGACTGCAACTCATCCTGTTCAAGCAGCCTGGTAAAGAAGCACTAAATCAAAACAACAACTAAAACTGGGTCACTTACTCACTTCCTATTATTTATACATGGATACAAATACATATTTCTTACTGCTCAGGTCAAAGTAGCTGAAACCATATAGGTCAGGCGCAGATGTTGACCCAATGTGTTCCCTCTTCGGTATAGCCCATTCCCTTGTCCCTTGAAATATTCCTCCTGGGACAATGTGCCACTTTGAGCCCAGATTTTGCACTCTATGGTGAAGCTCCCATTGATATTCCTCAGTTTACTGTGTTTTTTTTTTTTTTGTTCTGTTTTGGTTTTTGTGGCTAAAAGCCACAACACATTATGAAACCAGAAAGAACATATGGCCCTCTGAACATCGACTGTGCCATAGCTGCTTCCTTCACCCCACTCTGATCTTTGCAGCCTGCCTCGTCTGGCGCAGCTGATAAAACCTTCAGATGCTAAAGGTTCAGCTTTGTGAAGATCCATTTATTGGGTGTTTAAATGTGACTTAGAGCCCAGCAATCACGTTTTATGTTGTTTTTCCTGTTCTGCCTATCAGATGCTCAGGCTTCTAAGCTTATAGGCAGCTTCTTTTAAGAATCTCTGCATGTCTGATCAAACGAATCTGGGAATCTTTTGCCCGTATATGCCATTCTTCAGGTTCTTAATCTTATTAGTTCTAGTCATTTATTTAACTATTTCATCAAAATCCAAAAAGTCCTTTATGATAAAAGTGTTTTTATACTTACTTTCGTAAAGCTGCTGCCTCATTCTAATGCCTTGATAATGTCCCTACATTAGAGAAAATTAATCATAATAATGTAATATTAAAATCTACCTTTTGCACAATTATTTCATGCCTTTCCTTTTGTAAACACTTTTAAAATTTTACTATGAAGAACACATATTTTCTAAATTAAATTTATAAATCTAAAGTAATTTTCAAGATTTTTAATTCTTCCACTATGCTTGCTACTTTGTTTTTTATTTTATTTTATTTTATTTTAGTTATTTTAGTTAAATGCTGACACTTCTTGGAATTACTCAGTGCCTAAAAGATTCTCTGAAGTTATGGTTTAGAAGAGCTAGAGAATACTGGACACTTCTGTAGTAGACAAATAAATAAAAGGTTATTCTCAATTTAAAGGAAGCCAGTAACTTTTTTCCTCTATTATTTTAGTAGAGATTGCATCTAGGTTTTAAAGCGAAAAATAGAGAAATATCATTTCAATCTTCAAAGGAGTAAGCTGTCACAGAAAACAGCTCTCAGGCCATTGAATTTCTTCATCCTTAAAAAAACCTACCAGTGTATTTCCAGTAAACTGAACAACCCTCTGACCTCTCTTCATGTATTCTGCACAAATTACTAAATATTTGAAGCTCAGGGTATAATTTCTTTTAGTATCAAGTAGCAGAAGTAATCTATGGAAAGCATATCTGTTTCATACCTTATATGACATCTCAGTTTTTAAAAATTCCAGTTTCCTCAGAAGAGAAATGATAAGGGTGGACTACATATGTTAGTGAAAGATGACCTCTGAGTATTTCTTTAGACTGTATGTGAAAATATCGTTCTCTAATATCTCTGGGGTGCTTGTTAGATTAATATTGAACCTGACCTCAGTACCCAGTCTTTTCCTCCCTTTCAGAAGAAGGTCGATTATTAAAAGCAAAACTAAAATGCTACAGTTTGACACTAAGCCAAACTTACTTTGCTTTTCTGAATCAAATACTTATTTCCTTTTCACGTTTGAGGCCACATCTGGAGTATTGTGTTCAGTTTTGGGCACCTCAATTCAATAGAGATATTGAGGAGCTGGAATGAGTACAGAGGAGGACAATGAAGCTGGTGAAGGGCCTAGAGAATAAATCTTATGAATAACGCTTGAAGGAGCTGGGAATGTTTAGTTTGAGAAAGAGGAGGCTGAGGGGAGACCTCATCAGTCTCTACAACTACCTGAAAGGTCATTGTAGAGATGTTGGTGCTGGTCTCTTTTCACAGGTAATTAGCGACAGAACAAGAGGGAATGGCTTCAAGCTGCAACAGGTGAGGTTTAGACCGGACATTAGGAAAAATTTCTTCACAGAGAGAGTGGTCAGACACTGGAATAGGCTGCTCAGAGAGGTGGTTGAGTCACCATCCCTGGATGTGTTTGAGGGTTGTTTGGATATGTGTCACGATCCGTGACCTATTATATCTCCTTATTGGAGTGTATTAACTTATCAGGATTTGCTGAGAGATCCACACGTGGGTATCGCCTCACACAGAGGATACAGGAACTTATGTCCCGACTTTTTTGAGTGAATAACCTGCTCAGTGCTTACTAATATTTCTAACAACAGCAAGGTTTATTGTGGGGAAAACAAAGCAATTTGGGGCAGGAGGTTCAAAAGGAGTGATTACAACACATTAAACATATATGGGTACACCTTAGTTACACATCTTATTCACGTGAGGGAAGCAGAGGGGAGGGATTTGCCCGAATGGCTGGATTATATTTTCCCCTATAAGCTGGGGTAGCCGGAATTGTCTCACCACGGCAGTGCAGGTAGGATGAGCTGGGTAGCAAAGAGGCTGC
>NW_009953507.1:732755-770781 GCF_000747805.2 Chaetura pelagica | reverse complement strand
CGGGACCTAGTCCTGCCCCTGCTTCCGGCCACGGCTCCTCCCCCGCAGCAGCTGCTCCCCCCCCCATACACACACAGAGGGGGTTTCCTGCCGTGTGGAGACACCGTTTTAAGTCAGTTTTGTCGGCTGACTCAAAGGATATTTCATGTTCGTGTAAGGAAATACCTGGTCCTTCACAATATGGTGTTGCTGGATATGGTTTAGGGGAGAACTTTGTAGAGTAGGGATGATGGATGGACTTTGTGATCCCAAGGGTCTTTTCCAACCTGAAAATGTCTATGAATCTATGACTATAAAATAAGACACTGAGTGTAACAAATAGGTACCCAATGTACCTTTTAAAGTGATGCAGAGAATAAAGTAAATAAAACAATAGGATATAAATGTGTTGCAGAAAATATTTTAAAAGAGATTTCTATAATACTAATATTTCTGGATTACCATTTGAAATTAAAAGAAAAATAGTTTCCATGAACCAGGCAGAACACAGGACCAATTCTGAAGACAGCAGTAAGTAGGAAGAAAGACAAAGAGGCAAAAAGAGAGAGGAGTGTAGTCCTCTTTCACTTGCTTGCATGATCTAAAAACTCATCTTAGCAAATTCCTATGAGTATCAAGATATACTTACACTTTAAAATCTTAACATAAACTCTTCAAATCTGGCCACAGCCTAAGGAAGTTTAAAACACAGGAACTGTCCCTCTGGCTTCAATGCAATGTTTTTTTTAAAAAAATCGATAATTTTTCGTTATATATTCTATAAAAAGTTCTTTGAAAAAATACCTTTAATGTTGGAAAATAAATTCTGGTCAAGAGTAATTTTCTAATTTCCATAAATTGACACCTATTACATGCAAACTCTTTAATTCCATCTAATGATCTTTGTTGTTTGATGTGCTGCTTGTTATCATTCTGCTATCATGCTATCTAAGAACACAAATGATGTACTGCAGCATGTCACTAAGCCTTCAGAAAATTTACTGATATTGATGAGCTAAACCTAAACCAGAAGAAGCTTAAAAAGTAAATAATTGAGGTAATGACTATCTGCAAACTAATTAAAGTCTAACTATATCACTCAGTTACAAAACTGAGACAGTAGGTTGGGTAAAGCACATACTTATTTATAGATTGATACACTGAATACTTCAGCACCGCAACTGAAAAAATTGTGAACATATTTCCTAGCTTTCAATATGCATAATTCATAAGAAGTAGGGCGTGTAATTCATAGGAACTAGGGCAAATATATTGGGTGTTGAAACTGCTGTCTTCCCTGGATGCTCTCCACTGGTTTGAAGATCCTATGCTCAGAGAAGAGCTTCCCCTATGGTAGTTTTCTCAGTAGGTGGCTTAATTAAACTTCAACGTAGAGTATCGGCTTGTTCAGCTCAGACTGCATGCTTGGCTTTTCCCAGAAGCTGTGGTAATTCCTGAAATGTCGAAACAGATTGTTTCAAGCAAGTCAGAAGAATGTAACTTGTCAGTTTCTCTAAAGCTCCAGCTGCTGCGCACAACTTTCTGCCCACCCTGAAGACAGACAATTGTGTTTTGGCTATTGTGTTAGTGATGTATTCCTTGCCCAGCCTTGAGAACCACTGGATACAATGTTGGTTATTTACATGTGGAGAGAGAATATTTTCCGTAATAGCTTTAAGTAATGCCATAAAAATTTTAGTTCAGTGTGAACTTCGGTTCTTTTTAAGACTGCCTTACACACTATCATGCTGAAATGTCCACCCAGCTGAACTGATGGATATCTTGCTATTCTTTTCAATGTCTCGAAATTGCTTTGTGCAAACACACTCACTAAATTTTTCCTCCAAGATCTAATGTCAACATTATATTTTGACAGCATATCCATAAACTGTCCAGAAAACACTTAAGCTCTGCTTCAGAGGCAAGATATAAAATCTTTGGATAAATGAACCTAAATAAAAAATAAAAAAAAAGGTGCTATGCTGTACATATTTCACTCCCAAAAGATGCTTTTGATAACACATTTTTTGTTGATCACATGAATAGATCTAAATTGAGTTAACAAGAAAGTTAATATTCCCAACATATGTACTGCCAATTACAACAAGGATCCCCATATGATTTCTAATGTGTATGTGTATACAAAATAATTTAGTAGTCTTTTAAGCTCAGATATACCATATACTATATCTTAGAGGTGAGGCAAAGGAGAACAGAATCTCTGAAAACTTCATACTAAAATTAAAAAATAAGTAAATATTGTATTTCCACAACTTGAGCAGAAATACATATTTGAAACACAGAACTATCAGAATTAACTACCAGTTGATGTGTAATTTCTCTTACCTTGTGTAACTGCCTGAATATATTCCTTAGCTGTATTTGACAGGTAAGTAGCTAGCTGCTGCTGGAATACTACAAGAGAATAATTAAGAACAAGAAAATGTTCTAACACCTGAACTGCTTGTGAAGTAACTAGCAATAGTTTTATTCCTAAATTATTTTGAATCAAATGGATCCAGAATATTAGGTTAATATCACAGGCTGAATTAGGTGACCTTTAAAGTTCCCTTCCAAACCGAAATATTCTGTGATTGTATACAGAGATCAAAGCAAGGGACAAAATTCCTGTATTAAAATCAGAGCAGGTCTGATATAAAATTGCTGGAAAAAATTTGGAACTGATAGCTGGTGCAGATACTAATCTGTCAGGGCTGGTTACGTCCACACTAAACAACACTTGACTCTAGGCCATGGCTGGCCAGCAAATTCTCCCTTGGACGCCAGTTATTATCTTCATTGATATCTATAACTGCAATAGTTATAACTATACAGTAATTGTTCATTTGTGAGTATACTTCTCACTATAGTAATAAGCCTGCAACACTAAGAAGGCTATGTTGAAGCCCATTTAATATGACATTATAGTCTAAAACTATAATGGTGTCACAGTTTGACTCAGGTCCGACAACAATGCTCTCGATCCCCTCCCCCCAACCCAGGTAGGGAAGGAGAGAGAGAAAAAGAGAGAGACTTGGCTGGATTGAAAACTAAACTACACAGCTTTAATTAAAACACTAATGAATCATACAAGAAAATATATACAATTATATACAGATAGATTCAGGTATGGGCAAAAGCCTCTCGCCTCCCCCCACCCCAGCAACTCCCACAGCGCTTCCCCGAACTGGGAAGAGTCCCAAGGAATCCCGAAGCTGCTGCTGGAGAAAGCAGAGAGTTATGGGGGTCACGAGAGATCAAGCCTGAGGATCAACGGTGATAGATGCGCAGAGTCCTCCCTGGACGCCGGCCATGGACCGAAGAGAAGGGGAGAAGAAGAAGGAAGGAAGTTGTCTTCTGTGATCTCTGACCTTCCTCTGAGCTTACGTAGATATATGGAATGGAATATCTTTGGCCAATTTTGCTGTCCATCTAACTCAGCCTCCTACGGGGGGGTCACAGATCTCCCCATAGTGTCTGAGCTGGTAGAGTGCAGGTGCAGCCTTGAAGCCTCAGTAGTTAGAAAAACATTCCACTGTCTTATCAGCCTAGCAGAACACACTGTTGCTAGCTACAAGAAAGCTTACTGAAGGAAAAAAAAAATCAGTAAAAAGAAAAATTGGCTTCATCCTGGCTCAAACCAGGACAAATGGGAATTGTTATAGGAACATTTTTTACCCTGTCACCTGGAAGAGTGTGTCTAAACCATGCCTGATGTGAGTTAGGAATTAAGCAATGCAGACAATTGTGGGTCTTTGACTTGAGTCTTTGCTTTTTCCCTGTTTTGTCTCCTACAGTAGATGTAGCCATCTGGCTAGTTCATCTGGCTGAATAAGGTGTCTGAAGTTGAGTAGTATGAATGCTCCTCATATCTTTCTGTTATTCTTTTTAAAAAATGTTTCATGATTAAACACTCTGCTCTGTCTTTGGTGAGTAATTGCTACCAGTTGTCAACATTTCTGAACTGTCCAAAACATCCAAACAAGATAGATGTGCTATATACATTGGATAGATGTTTCATCTGTATTAACAATTCATTACTGAAAATTACAATGCTCCAGGAGCAAAAATGTCACCCTTGGAAAATAATAGTTAGCAATCCAGTACAAAATTTGGTATTCAAATAATACAGTTATGCACAACAACCTGTACCAAGGTATATCTACCTTGGGAAAAGTTATTCTGTACTGGAAGAGACAAGTAAAACTAAGCAGCTGAGAAGTTATGAGGTACCTGGTGAAAGTCTCTGTAGAATTTCTCTATCACCTGCTATGTTTACACTTCATAAATTCTGTTCCTGGAATTGATTTATTTCAGGTATTCTTCTAAATACCTGCACATTGCAGTCTCACTGATGATCTAATTTCAACATTTAAAGAAACAAACAAACAAACAAACAAAAACAACAAACAAAAAAAAAACCAAACTAAAACCAAACCCTTGAACTTGTTTAAGCTTAAAAACAAGAAGTCATCTATTTTCACCAATCACTGCTGAGAAAGTGTTTCCATATCTTCATTAAGAGAGCAGGAGGCATGAATGAAAGGTCTTATAGGGAATTGTGTTAGCCCATTAGGGAAAAAAGACAGTGATAGAAGAGAAAGTGACATTTATTCATCCAGAGTCTGAGATATACTGCAGGATCTAGGCGGATTTACCTCACCAATATCCCATTATCCAAATGCTTAAATGAGTGCTGGGATTTCCCTCCTTTCCATTACAAAACACATCCCTTCAACTCTGCAGGCCAGTGCCAGAAATGCTAGAGAAACTGTGTAATAGTAAGGGATATGATCTTCTTCCTGCACTCTGCCCAGCAGAGCACAGTACCAATATGGCAAGCAGGGAAGCAAGTCTTAACATACAATCTGATAGTAAGGTACAATCAGGTACGAGTTTTCAACACACGTCTGAATTTGTACTGTCAACTTTTCTTATTATCCTTCTCAATGAATTTTCAGCAGCTGACTCAGAGAATTACAGCAACAGGCAGAGAGAATTTTTTTTCCCTGGATTCTGTCTTGTATGAACTTTGACATTGAATTTAGGTTTGAAATGAAAATTCATTCTGTATATGAATTATCATTTGTTTGAGTACAGTCAAAATTGAAAATACATTAGTTATGCTGTTTTGTTAATAAGAAGCACCTTGCTACCAGTCTCAGACATTGTATCTAGGTACTGAAGTACTGACTCAGCTGCGTCAGCAACACTTGCTGGGAGAGAGAAGAGCTTAGATAGCGAAGACACAAACTATAGCATACTTTGTTGATCAGAGTGAACAGGCAAGAGGAAAACACACTTATTAGAAAATGGATGCCTATTTTTTCAAATAATCTTGTTTGACAGAAACACAGTCACATTTTGTAAAAGCCTCAGGAGAATATTCTGGATATAGAAAAAGCTAGAACTATTTTAAGAAACCAGAGTTATAAATGCTGGTGTAATATGAGGAGTCCAGCCTTTAAAAGAAAATGTGATGTGTACAAAACTCACTATAAAGAAAGCCCATCTTGGATGTAAGTATTCAACACAGTTGTAAACCACAGATGAGAGGGCAGCACAGAAAGGCTTTTTTTTCCTCCCCATAACATGTTCTCTCAAAAGCCCCTTATGCATTGGGGCATGTTGCTGGAGCCGAAAAGGAGCTTTCCATCCTCTCCTGGATCCCCACTGGCAAGAATTGCTCACTATTCTGGTAAATACACTGGAGAGCAGTGATGATACTGAACAAAAGCAGCCACAAAATATCTGAGTATGCTTGACCTGACTGCTGCTGGTATTGCCATTAACAAAGTTAAGAAGTAATAGGAGAGAGGTCAGTAGTTGCTGCCAGATGTTCTGCTGTCTCAATAAGTGATAGAGATACTGGGCCTGTTAGCCTGCTTTTACACTGTCACAGTTTTTCTTTTACTCAGTTTGGCTCTTAAGGAAGATGAGAGCACATTTTTTCTGGAAAATACACTGTGAGGTCTGGGCAAGCCAGGGAGGAGAATACTGGAAAATTGAAATCTGGACTACATTTTATGGCCTTTCAGTTAAACTCCATTTTCAGAAATATAATGTGCCAGAATTTTCTCTTTCATGAATAAGGCCAATCTTGGGTGAAGGTGAAATCTGGATGTTATGAGGAAGAAAGGTTGCATAGCCACCTGCTAGCACACAAAATGTCTGTTTCTGTTTTAGCAATCCATCCTCCCCCTCAATCCAAGGAAGGAAAGGGAAGTGGGTCCAGTGACTTGGGTGTTTTACCAAAGTGCAGCTGTTTCCTTTCAGAAATTTCAAGCTAGGTTTAGTTAACTAAAAGGGAGAGGGTATTAAACAGGCCACTTCCTGGACAGTAGACTAAATTAAAGGCTAGAACAACAGAGGCAGATATTAGTGTCTGTGACTGGTACTTAAAGGCAGTAAAACAAGGAAGTCTGGGTTGACATTCCATCATAATAACATAAGAAAAATCAGATGAGGGACAGGGTGGTTGGCATAGCCAAGACATAAGACAGTCTAGGACTCCACTGTAAAATATAACAATAAAAGATAAAAGCTCACATCTCTAAAGACTTGCACAAGCCATTTATATACTTACAGGCTGTTGAGACTTTTGTTGTGGTTATAATGTTGGAATACAGCTTTACACAAAAAAAGATGCAGTCTAAACAATTTATAAACACACACTTAACAGCAATTACCATAAAATCATTTAGTTCATTCAAAATATATTTAGATTGTCAAATCACAATTTCTCTCAACTTATCCAGAAATGTCTGGTTATTCATAATGGAAGAAAGATACATCTTTTGAAAATTAATCTTGCAAGTGACCAACATAGCAAATTCAATATGTATAGCTCATTTAGAAATCTTCTCATGATGGTTATTTTTTCTTAATAAAAGCATGCATCTTTATTATTAACATTTTGAGATACTCACAATTTATATATATATATATATAAGTGCATGTGGAGAAAAAGAAGGCAACAGCAGGGTTGCCACTTGTTTAAAGACTTAAAAGAGACGTTAGCTAGTGTGATAGTTTTACAGGTCCATGACCTTAATGTGCTGTTTTCTTTGAGAAGCAGTAAAATCTTCCAGAATTATTGATTAATAGCTTATCTTGTAATTATTTCTTAAAACATAAACAAAAGAAACAAAACCAACATCTACCACACTTAATTTCTTGACGTTTCTGTTTCTGGAAACAGAATGAGTCAGCTGTTGTTCTGGTTCAGACCTCCACTTCTCCAGAATTCTCATTTGCCAAGTATGATGGAAACTAAACTGACTCCTTTAGTTATTGTACTTGGAACTGTATTTGGACTTGAAAAGAGTCCCAGAGGTTAAAAGAGAGAGTAGTCCAAGATATGTTTATCAAAAAAGAAAAAAATTGAAGTGATCAGTGTGAAAAAATAATGGTGCAATTTTCATTACTTTTATTTATTCTCATTCTATTAGGATTTTTTTTTTCTTTCTGTTATTGAGCATGCAATATTAAATGAAAAAGATAATGGCTAAACAAGTGAAAAGCTGAAATAAATCCCACTCTTTGTGGAATATCAAAAGCACTGCTAGGAAGTTAAAATGACAGGCTGCAAGCCTAGCTTTCTTTCACCCCGAAAAAACTGACAACACTTCAAAGTCTTCTATCTGGTAAAGTCATCTCAGAAAAATAATTTAGAAGAGAAAATGCAATATATGCTTTTATTTTATGCCAACATATTTGTTTTAAGTCAAGTTGAAAGTGCAAGCAATCAGCTTAAAAAGCTAAGAGAATAATACCTATTTTAGAACAATGATGTGATGTTGCAGGATAATGACAGTGAATACAAGTAAGTGTTTTTAATTCTTATGGTAATATGTATTTTCAGGAAAACACCTTTTTTCTGGAAGAAAGGTACAATCAACAGCTGAAAGTGATGCTAATACCAAGAGAGGGAATCAATACCTTTACTGGTGCTCAGAGGTCAATTTGATAATGCTGTTTTTCCAGGTAGAGGCAGTCCAGTTCTTGATTTGGTCAATCCAGGTTGGTTGGACTCTCAGAAAGCACCAGGGCTCCACTGCTACATGACTGGTCTTCTTCTGAAGGAAACCTAAAGGTAGAAAATAATATTGCTGTGAAGTCTGGCAAAATAGATGGACAGAGATGAAGACAGCATAGGGAGAGGCCGTATGACAACAGCTTAACATTAGTTAAATGGAATAACAAAAAGTTCTGGGTTGACTCGCTATTTATGATCCGATTGATAGTATGAAGAACTGGAATAGAGTAAGAAGGCTCAAAATGTGTTTTACAAGCAATAACTACCACTAATAGTACAGAAAATCCTTTGTTTTCTTCATTAGTCTGTGGGGAAGGTGCACTCAACAAAATCCATTGGTTGGAGAGATTTTGTAACTGGAGAGACGTAAGACCTCTTACATCTTCATGCATCTTTTAAAAATGCCTTGGCCCTCTTAAAAATGTGTAGGTTGTAATTGCTCTCCCATAATACTTTTTTTCTAAGACTGTATTGGATATATGTCTGAAATGTCATGGTTATTATAAAAAAAGAACCCCAGACACAAAAAAGACAAGCACACATCAGGGAAATACATCAGCTTTGCAGTGGAGGAATCTATTAACATTTCCTTCCTGCTCTAAATAATTGAAAGACAAAGTAATTGAGCAAGTTCTCCTGCCCTAGGTTGCCTCAGATTTTTATATATAACATATGTATGCAACTATATTAATGCAGATGTTTAAAGAAATACATTTTTTTTCATTGGAATGTTGAAAACTTAAGAAGCAGATCTTAATTAAAGAAAATAGAAGTCAGAAAACAAAATTAAATATATATAAAGAAGTCAAGGTTTGTTCTCTTTCAAGAAAAACTGAGAAACACTGTTAAAAAAAGGAAAGTTAACACAACATAAAATTATGGGGGTTTGGTTTTTGAAATGTTCTTACAAAATACGTAAGCTATACCAGGATTTTTTGAGTTTTAAAGGGACTACTTCTAAAAAAGGTAACATAGAGAATACTCAGATTAAATAGTAATGCCTGAACCCACCAAGGAGTTATTTATATTCTTAAAATTATGTTGTGGTCCTTGGCCAGAAGGCTGAAAAGAATGAAGAAATCAATTAATTTTCTCATAGGATTGGTGGGTAGTTGTTTCTGCTTTTTGTTTTTCATATATACAGTAGAGGAAAATGTGCAAGTGTTGTCCCTTGCAAAAAAGGATGCATATTTCTAGGTGATCTTCTGACTTAGAAGCATCTCTTAGACAGCTATACTTGCTTTTTGAAAGCAAATGTCTCTCTCTGTTGACAGTAACAAGAATCAGACTAAAAGCCTCCTTTTCAAGGCTCTAACATGAAAGAGATGAATCCTGGCCAAAGGGAAAGATTCTAGATCAGCTGATGGGTTGTCCCCTGCTGCAATGAAAGCAGGAAGTCCTAGATGGGTCTATGGAGTGTCCTAAGAAGCAAAAGTGGTGTAAATACAGAGATTTTGAAAAGAAAAGACATCCTACTGATTTTACTGTTTCTTCGTTCTGGGAGCTTACCATCATATTGCATGCCCAGTTGCATCATCATATTGCATCAGGGGAGATCTAGGAGCTATGAGATGTTGGAGAGACTAAAAAAAAGATACACACTATGAAACAGCAAAGTGAGGGACCAGACACTTTAGGGCTAACTGTAGGTCTAACTGCACCAGTAATGGGCTCTTCTTGCCTCAGAGCTACAATTTCACCAAACCAAGTTGTCCTGGTAGACCTGCCTATGTTTCTGAGCAGGTTCAATTGCCAGTTTATCCATCTCAGAAATGAGCTAAAATAGCACACATTTAGGTGTGGCAGCAGAATGGTAGAAATATCTCAGCAATTGTAGAACACCAGCTGATGTGAAGTCCCTCAAATGCCACACTTAATTACATCTCTAAGGACAAGATTTTAAGATGGGAGAGACAAAGGGATTTTCTATTTTCTATGAAAATATGGTAATTTGTGTTGTCTGAGGTATTTTTTTCCCTATTATGTTTAGTGCAGCATTAGGTATACATAATTCCTAAAAACAGAGAACAGTATTTTTTTTTCTAGTTATCTTAGCTATTAAAAATAAATAAATTACATTAAATGAAATATTTTACAACTTTCCCTGTCTTACAAATTTCCAATAAATCACTGCCTACCATGGGCAGCAGCAGTCATCTATTCACCCAAACCTACCAATTCTTGTAAGAAGTAGTTTTAAAAAGACATATTGGTTCAGTGGTTAAGCATAGAGTAAGGATGGATCTTTATTGTCCAATGACTTCATGTACTAAGTTTTCATTTCAAGAAAGAAAAAAACCACGGTCACTGAAAACAAAACAAACAAAAAATTGTGATATTCTCACTCCTTTTTTTCATGCGAAATAAGGAATTTTTCTATCTCAGTGGCTATTGGACTGAAATTATGTACTCTGATGCTATTAAAAATTAACAATAGCATTAATCAATAAAAATAATAGTAACTGCTTGATAAATAATAGTTATTTTGTAATTTCTTTGCAAGAAACTTCAGCTAGCTACCTCCAAAAGTGTTGCCACAGCTACCCTGCATGAGTGTTTATACTCAGCCTTTGCAAAATATAATACTAGGATCAAGTGGAGGACATGAAAGAAGAAATAACCTTAAATACTAACCTAGTCACTTTGGAATCCTTTTTTAAAAAAAAAACACCTAGGTTTATTGAGCAAGAAATAGCTAGTTTATTTACTGAAAATTATTACTTTCCCAGTCATTGCTAGGGGTTTTTATGCATGATCTTTTTCCCAGCCACTTTTAGCTGTGCTTGTAGTTGTCATAGAATGTCTGATGCTGCTGAAATGCAACATTACTGAGGTAGAAATGAGAATTTAGTCAGGAATATGTCAGACTTAGGGAAGGATTTTCGTTTGTCTGTTTAGCAGGGCATGTTTTCATCCTCTGCTTTTCATTCATGCCTTTGCTACGGCAATCATTAAATGCTGCTTTTTTTAATGCTCTCTGAGTGGAAACTCTAGCTGTACCCTCTGTAACAGTGAACCTGTCGAATTAACGGTTAATTGTCTCAGAGATCCCCTTTCATCCACCTGTGATCAGTTAGCAGATCAAAAAAGTCAGACACCACTTAAAGACCAGAGGGTCCTAAATCAGACTTAGGCTTCTGCTTTTAATGGCTTGTTTTGACGGCGGGGTGGGAGCACGTGGTTTCCATGTTATGTCTGGCTGCCCTGGAAGTGGGTCACGGCAAGCGCCCCATGAGAGGCTTGGCCACACCTTTCATCTCCCGCCCGTGCAGGCCCAGCTCGCTTGCACTTGCATTAGCAGCCCAGGTCCCTGCAAATTAAAACCACACAGAAAAAAATATGCAAGGCATGAGCAGTCCTGAGAGCTCAAAATACTTAGGCTGCTGAGAAGGAAAATGAGCATCTGTAAAAGGAAAGGGGTCCTAAGCATGGAATGAGAGTAAATAATTACCTTTGTATCTAATTTTATTATTTTTCTGGTTATTTTTGGACTTCAGATTGACATTTCCCATTTTAGGGTTGTTTTTTATTTGTTTGTTTGGTTTTGTTTTGTTTTGTCTTGTTTTTAGAGATACATAAATTATTTGTTTTGAACAATGACAAGAAAACTTAAAATAAATATAGTGTCTCTGCTGCCAAACCTTATTTTTAGTAAATGAAGTTTTTTTTTGCTGAAAATATATTTTCCCTCCACTGAAGTACACCAGAAGAAATGACTGCCAAACCCCCACATTTCTTTCTTTTTAGTGTGCAAAAATTGAATAATACTAACTTTTTCAATATGTTAAACATCTTACATAGGATGGTATAAAAATGTACAGTAGGAAGTAATTTTATTGTAGTCTCTGATCTTGATTCAAAGGCAGTTCAAAGAGCTACTAGACTACAAAGGCAATTGTTTATGTTCCCTAATTAAAAAGGATAAAACTCAACATTTGAGGTAAACTTTCAGCATAGATATATTCTTTAGGAAAATAAAATAAAATAAAATAAAATAAAATAAAATAAAATAAAATAAAAAGAACAGCAAAATAAAACAATCTTCTCCTATAAACATTTTTTAAAGTCTTTAAGAAGTTGAGTAATGCAGAAAATATTTTAAAACTGAGAAAAATCATGGGTCATATTATTGTTACAGCATATTCGTGGTACAAGAACTTGACTTAGAATTCCATTTTCATGAGAGATATTTCTAGTGCTGGTATGAACTTGACTTGTACTGAAACTTAACACAAGGCAGTACTCTTTCCTAATTCAAATGGAATTTCCTTATCTGAAAACTGTTGTAGGATCAGCTAATTACTATTAAAGATTATATTGTTTTCTATACTGTATATGCAACCAACCTTGCTGACATTAATGAGTCAGCTCATGTTGGAAAGCAGAAGAGTAATGCTTTGGATCTAAATTATTTGGTCAGGAATATGAACTCGATCAATACCTGGTGGTCTATTAGGAGAGCTGTAGCAACTCTTCACTGGTAACGCATAACAAAAAGAAGACTTGCAGAGTCTATCACAGAATCTACAGTCTTAAAGGCACAGATCTGGGAATCGTACTACTGTAAAAAAACATTTTGCTTGATTAGTATGTCTAGAATTGGTACAATAAGATGAAATGGTATACAGAGGTTCATGCTTAGATATATTGATGCTGCCACAGAGTTATATCAGAAGGATATGATCCAAACTTTATTGAACTGAGTAGGAACTCTCCACAAAACAATTTGGATTGGATTTGACTTCGTCATGGAACAAATTTTAACAAACTGAACTTAAATTATTTTCAAGCCGTGATTTTGAATTCACTCTTTTAACTTGGATTTGTTCTTTCTATAGCATTGCTGAACTAAAGTGGGTTTAGGCTGCTAAAATTCACTTGGACACTTAAGAAGTGATAGTATTATTATTTCTAGGTAGATTGAAAGTAATTTTTTTAATTCAAGCTAAAATTTTATGTTTAAAAGAATTGTAGCTGCCATTCTTAATGGCGCAGATAGCAGAATTATATATTTTCCTTACGGTCTGATGGTTTTTTGCCATTAGGGAGGTGTTTAGCACTCTCTTCAGTAATGAGCCAAATTCAGGTGGCAGGGAAATTACAGCCTACTTTTCTCCCAAGGAGATGGTCTTTATTCTATTGTTTGTCTTCCTAATTGTGTGTGCTTTTTCTATGCTTCATATGTTGTTAATTGCTTTTCTGAGGCCTGTGATGTCAAATGGCTGATTAAAACAGTAAATTTTGTTGCCTTTAAGTTTTGCCTATTAAAAATGACAACTATTTACAAATGGGGGGCTAAATTCTATTGTTCCCTCTGATCATGTAGTAGGTTTTTAAGTCTTTGATTTCAGTAAGAAATTTGTGTGTAATAGAAGACATAAAACTGAATATCTCTTCAGTGCTTGCTGAAAACATGGTTGAGTCTTGGATAGTTCAGACAAAAGACACAAATCTCTTCCCATAATTCTATACTGAAAACACCCAGGACCAATGCTTCTGAAGTTGGAAAAGAAATAGACTGATATATAACTAATAGGCCATTAACAGTTTGTCTGCTGATATGATCTGTATTTCTTACATGTATCTTCCTAACATATCACAGGGACTATGGTATATGAACAAAAAAAAATGTGGGAGACACAACCACCAGAAAAGACAATAATCCAGTGCTGAACTTGTACATTTGTTCACACTTAAACTATGCTTAAGAGTGTTATTTACTTTTCTTGTACAGATTTCTCTCGTATCAACATCCACACAGAAGACTCAGAAAGACATCCTAATGTTATCAGTGTCCTCTAGTCTTTGAGGCACAATGTCATTGCCTGTATTCCCATGAGCCATCCTTGCTAAATTACATGCTAACTTCAGGAAAATGGTACAGAAAACTATTCTCTCGATGGCATGGAAACCAGCAAGAAACTAGTCTTCTGTGGTGGGCCAAGCAAAGGAGACAAAGCCGCATTGTCTCTGATATATCAAAGAGTGGTAATTACCTTGCAAAAGATCAATCACTTACCAGTTCTCCTGTTGCCTGGGGAGGTGTAACATTGACTATGAATTTCATAGTGCCTGCCTTATGTTTGAAACACTTTTGAGATGATGCTCAAAGAATGTATTGCCATTTCTTTTAAACATCTGCCACAGTACATCTTCTATCCAAGCTAATAGAAAAGAGAGACTAGTCCTTCTCTAAAGGCCTGGTGCAGCCCTCTGATTACTACCCACTAGTGGTCATGCAGGTGGGCACTGATGATGTTGCCAAGGCAAGCCTGAGGGCGATGAAAAGAGATTTCAGAGAATGACACTGAATGCTTGTGGGATCAGGAGCACAGGTGGTCTTTTACTCAGTTCCTTCAGTGGCAGGAAAAGCTGAAAGGACTAGGAAAACACAACTGATTAATATATGGCTTAGAGGCTGGTGCCGCTGGTTGAACTTTGGGTTTTTCAATCATGGAGATGTTTACAGGGCAACAGATATGCTAGCAGACAGTGGTATAGAGCTATCAGCAAGAGGGAAAAGGATTCTTGGCCAGGAGTTAGCGAGGCTATTGAGAGAGCTTTAAACTTGACTTTAGGGGGGTAGGGGACAAAACTCCTGGATGGTTTGATTTCCAGGACATGGGGCCTGCATTGGATGGGAAGACCCTGTCCTGCAGGGGACAAAGGCTCCTAGGGCAGGAGTTAGCAGGGCTCATTCACAGAGTTCTAAGCTAGATTTGAAGTGGGAGAGGGTTGTAGCTGGGTTTGAACTGGTGGGGTATTATTCTAGTATTAATGAAGACCAGAAGGCCTCCTGCCTCCCAAGGATGCCACCAGCATGCTCAGTTCGCTCCCTGAAATGCCTGCACACCAATGCATGCAGCATGGGGAATAAACAGGAGGAGTTAGAAGTCTGTGTGCAGTCTAAAGTTTATGATCTGACGGCAATTACAGAGATGTGGTGGGACAGCTCACATGACTGGAATGCTATGTCCTTCTCAGGAAAGGCAGGTCAGCGAAGCGAGAGGGTAGAGTTGCTCTTTATGTGAGAGAGCAACTAGAATGAATTGATGTCTATCCAGGGGCCAATGAGGAACAAGTGGAAAGTCTTTGGGTATGAATTAAAGGGTGGTCTGGCATGGGTGATACAGTTGTGGGGGCCTATTACAGACCTCCTGATCAGGACAAAGGGGTAGATGAGGCTTTCTACGGGCAGCTGAAAGCAGCCTTGCTACTTCAGGCCTTAGTCCTCATGGGGGATTTTAACTGCCTAGATATTTGCTGGAAGGCCTACACAGCCATTCACAGTCTAGGAGGTTCCTCCGATGTATCGATGATAAGTTCTTGATACAAATGGTGGAAAAACCAACGAGGAGAAGAGCGCTGCTGGATCTTGTGCTCACCAACAAAGAGGGTCTGGTTGAAGTGGTGACTGTCAATGGCAGCCTTGGCTGCAGTGGTCACAAGATGGTGGAGTTCAGGATCCTGTGTGGGAGGAACAGAATAACTAGCAGCACCACAACCCTGGACTTCTGCAGGGCCAACTTTGGCCTTTTTAATCAATTATTAAGAGAAGTCCCATGGGACAGGGTACTAGATGGCAAAGGGTCTCAAGATAGTTGGTCAACATTCAAGGGCCACTTCTTGCAAGCTCAAGATCAGAGCATCCCAATGGGTAGAAAATCAAGTAAGGGAGCCAGGAGACCCACATGGTTAAACAAAGAACTGCTGGTCAAACTCAAGTGGAAAAAGAGAATCTATGGATAATGGAAGGAGGGGCTGGCCACTTGGGAGGAATTTAAGGCTATTGTCAGAGGATGTGGGGAGGCAATAAGGAAAGCTCCCTTGCTAGGGAGATCAAAGACAACAGAAGGGGCTTCTTCAAATACATAGCAGATAAAACTAACACTAGAGGCAATATAGGCCCAGTGCTGAATGAGGTGGGTGCCCTGGTGACCGAGGATCTAAAGAAGGCAGAGGTGCTGAATGCCTTCTTTGCCTCTGTCTTTACTGCTGCAGACTCTCCCCTGGAGCCCCAGATCCCTAAAGCCCCAGAAGGAGTCAGGATAAAGGAGGAGTTTGCTTTGGTAGATGAGGATTGGGTTAGGGATCAGTTAAACAGTATGGGCATCCATAAATCGATGGGTCTGGATGGAACACACCTGTGGGTGCTGAGAGAACTGGCAAAGGTCATTGCTAGGCGACTCTCCATCATCTGTGATAAGTCGTTGGCAACAGGAGAGGTGCCTAAGGACTGGATGATAACAAATGTCACTCCTGACTGCAAGAAGGGCAAGAAGGAGGACCTGGGTAACTATAGACCAGTCAGCCTCACCTCCATCCCTGGAAAGGTGATGGAACAACTTGTTCTTGGCACTACCTCTAGGCATATCAAGGATGAGGGGGTCATTAAGAGCAGTGAACCTGGTTTTACCAAGGGAAAGTAATGTTTGACCAACCTTATAGCCTTCTGTGAGGAAGCAACCAGGTGGATGGTAGGGCAGTAGATGTGGTTTATCTTGATTTCAGTGAAGCATTTGACACCATCTCCCACAGCATCCTCATAGATAAACTGAGGAAGTGTGATCTTGATGGTCAGGTAGTGAGGTGGATCAGGAACTGGTTGAAAGGAACAAGTCAGAGAGTTGTGGTCAATGAGGCAGAATCTAGTTGGAGGTCTGTGACTGGTGGAGTCCATCAGGGGTCTGTACGGGGACCGGTACTATTCAATATTTTCATCAACCACCTGGATGAGGGAACAGAATGTACCCTCAGCAAGTTTGCTGATGACACTAAACTGGGAGGTGTGTCTGACATACCAGAAGGCTGTGCTGCCATTCAGCGAGACCTGGACAGGCTGGAGAGTTGGGTGGGGAGAAACCTGATGAAGTTCAACAAGGGCAAGTGTAGAGTCTTGCATCTGGGGAAGAACAACACCATGTACCAGTACAGGTTGGGGCCTGACCTGCTGGAGAGCAGTGTAGGTGAAAGGGGCCTGGGGGTCCTGGTGGACAGGAGGATGACCATGAGCCAAAAATGTGCTCTTGTCACCAAGTAGGCCAATGGCATTCCGGAGTGTATGTAATAAGGCCAGGTTTTTAATCAATTAGTCTTGTAATTAAAGCCATTTGGGAGGGTTCTATTGTCACATTGGCAGTGTTAGTATTATGCTATCCTTTATGGATGCTGCTTGTGAATGTTAAATAAGAACCTGCTGAATAAACAAAAAAAAAAAAAAAAAAAGAAAAAAGAAATAATGATCACTTCTCTATCTCTTGTCATACATACTTTTTTATGTTTTAGGGGTTAGTCCATTTCTTTCTTAGAAGATATGGTGGAAGACTTAACAGATGATACTTATAGCTATAAGATCATTGCTTATATCTGAAATCATGTTTGTAGACCAATCCTTTGAAATATGCCCCAAAAAATAAACCATGTAACTAGAATATGAAGCATGACTGTCCCATTTACATAAAATAAAAAAAGCAATATTCATGAAGCACATACATACTTTATGTGTTTTCCAAAAAAAAAAAAGCAAGAACAATGCAACTGACAATTATATTTGTATTATGATGATTTTTTAATAGAAAATACCTCGGGTATGTATTTTTAGAAGCCATAAAATAATACCAGGAATTTTAATGCAGTCTAATTATGCTTTAAAACAAACAAGCAAACAAACAAAAAACCAAACCACAACAACTACAACAACTGCAACAAAACAAAAACCCAAAACAAACAAAAACAAAAACCCAAAAACAAACAAACAAAAAAACCCCAACAGATTATTTATTTAATTGAGCTTTAAATAATACTTTATAGGTTTCCATTACTGTAGTAATGTCAGGTAGGGGGGTCTTTCTTAATTAAAATGTTTTGTTTGTATTTTAAAACATTTAGGTCATCTAGTTCACAATTTTGCAATCTTACACTATTCTTTATTTCTATGTGAATAGTACTATTTCCATCAAATTGCATATTGTTTCTAATAGCACCATTACATGTTGAACATAGGGTCATTTCCAGTCACTTACTTTAAGCAAACAGTAACTTTCTGTCTCAATTCCAAGGACCAGATTTTGGTGCCTGAGCACTTCTGCCTTCACAGGGATGAGGTGTCTCTTACATGGTTGCTGTCAGACTAAACACATTAGCACTTCTCTAGCCAGTGATGTTGTGGTACCTAAGAACCAAGACTTACAGATGTGTAGCACTGAAAACAAACAGCAAGTTAATTGAGATTCTGGGGTCTATGTCTATTCATAATGAATTTACTCAGATAGCTGCAAAGCATAAAGCTGAGGTCTGCCACAGAGGATAATCTGTAATGTTGACAGAAGTGAGTTTCTTCTGGCATGCAGTTAAATTCCTTCACCTAAGAATAAAATGTTCAATACAGCTATAACTCTACACATTTATTTATTTTTTTTTAACCATAACAGTTTATTTTTTCTGTCCTTGTTTTACCTCAACCTTTACTCTATGATCAACTTGTACTTTTTCTAAGGTGATTGTGACATGCCAAAAAGTAAACCTACTGTACAGTACCTTGGCTAAAAGTCAGCATTTTGAGCCAAGAATTTCTCCGTTCCAAGCAGTAAGAGAGCCATCAGGGCATCTCGTCCTTGGCTTTCTTAAAAGCTTCAGAGTTGATTTATAATGGTTTTGTCTCTTCTAGAGATGACTGCAGGCTGATAGACTTCCTCTCATTCTGCTCTTGCTGGGCATAATCATACAGGAATGGCTTGTGCTTCTTGAGTATTTCCCCATAAATGGATTTGCTACACTATTAAAGAACCCTACTCAGAATAACTGGGAAAAACAATACCTTTCACCGAGGCCTTTTGGTTATTGGGCCTGTTACAGACAATTAATTACTGAAGTCTCACATTATCTCTGAAATCCTCTTCCCCAGTTGTTACAGGTGTTTTACATGACTTGGGTGAAATTTTCTGTTGCATAAAATAAGAAAACAAGGAGTCAAGAGGTTAGTCACTTCTTATTAAATTATATATAATTATTGCCAACATGACAACTTGTGTCCCACATGTCTGAAGACTGCAAGGATTCACCAGCAGGTGATTCAGAAAGGAGTATGTTTTTTAGAAAGTATAAATTGCTAACAAGGAAATACATACTCTGATCTATCAGGAAACTCTGGGAGATAAAAATAATAAAACATTCTTAACTGTAATGGATGTTAGGAACAGAGGTAGTATACTTAACTCTAGAATTGAGAACAGATATTTCATCATTTCAAATGTAGCTTCATTCTAAGGAACAATAAGTGCTGAAACTGTGAAACTCCACAAAGCAATTTCATATGTCCTGTCATTATTATGTGTCAATATCTATTATTTTTTCTTTATATTGTTGATAAAATATGAAACATAAATATGGTTTAAATATTAAAGACATAAAAACAACACAAGCCTTTACTATTTCTGGATTTATTTCAAAGTATTGAAAGTGAAGTTCTAAAAATTATCTGAATATTGTAAGATATTTCAATTCTCACCAAATTTCTAATTCTCAAAATTACATATTGTCTCAGGTTTTCTTCTCAACCTATTATTATTTTTTTTAATTGTTTGTGTTTTTCTGTAAATCAGTGTTAACTTTGCTTTCTTCACAGAACCTTTTAAGGTTGAGCTACACAAAAATAATTCAAGAAATTACAGACTTACAGGGTTCGAAGGAACAGTGGAAATTTATTTAATCTATCTTTCTGCCTCGATGCAGGATCAACATAGGTCATAGAGACAGATGTTTGTGTAGTTGCCAACAATAAAGGCCAGCAGTGTTTCACTGTCTGTGTAATTAGAAAGCTTTTTCTCCTGACTTGCCTTAGTACAGGCTTGGTGACATGACGTAATTCAGAATTAAGCACTAAGTTGTCACTGAATGTCAGTGAGAGGTGATATCTGATTTCCTTGTAGTATATATGCCTATATTTATAATCCAAATGATATTTTTATTTCTGTGTATTTTAATCAGGATTAGGACTTAAAGTTTGGGGGCTTTTCTTCCTGAATAAAGACATTCTTACACTGTCTAATTGCATATAGAATATTTAGAGTTGCCACAAATAAGTACCTGAAAATTATCCATTAGGCACCCAAGTAGCAGGTTTGAAGAGCTTCCAGTAGGGGCAGGAGAAATGGTTTCCTTTCATAATACTTGGAACAGAAATAAAGTATTTATTATGACACACTAAACAGTCTTTCAGTAGCAGTCTCAGAATAAAGAGGTGTCAATTTGGCTATGGGAGGTCTCCTGACTACAAGATTTCAGCAAAATAATCCTGACGTACAACACAGACTCACACAGCAGAAGAAGGTTAATTAGCTGTGTTTGTCCTCAGAATATTTTGTTCTGAATCTGCATTTATGTCCTATTGTGCTGCTGCCTTTCCATAGGCTGACCCACCCATTCTCACCATCTAATATGGACCTTTTTACTACCGTATTACTCATGCAGAAACAGCACAGGATCTCAGCATCAAACATTGCACTATGTTGTTTTGTTTCCATACATCATCTTCACTATTTTCACTATTTAGACTACTTGAAATTATAGCAAAACCATTCAAATAGTCTATCTAGTGCAGGGGATTTCAATATATATAATTATAATTAAAGTTCATTGTAGATTCACATTTTATATATAGACATTGGCTTTGCATGCTTTTCCAGTTTGAATGTTAACAGCTTCAGCAGTCATTTACATTCCACATAATTTTTTTTTCTGCAGAGCTTTCCACTATATGTGGTATTTTTCTATTATTCTTATTTCTTTTGTACACTATTTCAACTACTGTTATTTTTTTGTATTACGGACTTTATGCAAAAACAGAGTACTTGCCCGAAAGATGTTAAAAACTTTCTCAGTGCAATGAGATCCAATGGAATTATATTCCTCTTTTTGCTATCAAAATACTTATGGTAATTTTTCTACCTATTATTTACTAATTTCTTAAAATCACCTTTTAAGAATGCAATGATACAGTGATATTATTAAAAGCCATATGTTTTTAAGACTATTTTTATCGAATTCTGAGGTTTTGTATCAGTTTCCTGATGACTAAGAGGTCAGAACAAGCTCCATCAAGCACAGTATCTGGTTGTGGCTGTACATGGAGGCTTAGGAGAAAATAAAGGAACTGGCAGAACATACAGGGTCTTTTTCTGACTACTTTTCCTCTTTCTGGTGGTTTGTGGATCAATAATTTAATGATAATATAAGACAAAGTAATTGTAAAGCCCTTTCTTCTTTCATAAACTTGTTCAACCTACTCTTGAAGATATGAAAGCTTTTAGCATCCACAGTTTTCTTCATCAGGGAGTTTTGCGACATCACTGTATAGTTTGAGATTAACTATCTTTCTCTTTGCTTTAAAAAGCCTCCTTATGATCTTCAGCTCCTAGTTCTTTTAATGGACAAGACACCATCTGATCTTTATTATACTCTCATTAATAATAATAAACCTCTCAATATCAGCTACAGTTTCTCAGACACGACAGATCTTTCCAGCCAGGAGTCCTTGTTTCTTTGTCAGTCCTCCAATGGGGGCACTATGGATGCATGGAGGTATAATAACCTTTCCTATTTAGTTCTTTATACCTATTTCAGTAGCCCACTTCTTGCTTTATTGGTCTTTGTACAGGACTGTTTTGACGTTTTCCTAAAATTGTCAGCTGCAGGTTCAAGACTCTCCTCCAGGTCATCAAGTTAAGACCATTTTTTCCTGTTTTATTTTATCTCCAGTTACAGAGATTTTTAAATTGTCAAGCCCAGATACCCAATTTGCCCACAGTTCTTAAAGGCAGCCCTCTGTTTTACATTGCTTGTATAAAAGAAAACAATTCATAAATATTTTAATTTAATTCTTACAGATTATTTATGAATATGTTGAACAATATTGGTCCCAGTAGTGATCTCTGCCATACTGCAGAGGTGACTGTCCTTCACTGTGGAAAACAACTAAACTATAATCTACCCCTTTCTGTCCTTTAACCAGTGTCTTTCTCCATTCAAAACCCTCGTTATCTTCTAAGGGTTGCTTAGTTTATTCAACGGGTACTACCATGGAATCTTGAATAACCTCCCACAGAGTATCTTTTAATGACTTCTCTGTTGAATACTTTAAGTTGTGAGTTGTTTGTTGTTGTTTTTTTTGTTGTTTTTGTTAAATATCTTGTAAGTTTGTTTATTTGTTCCTTTCATATTTTATTCTTTTTTTTTTTTTAATGTTACTGAAGCACAATAGATGGTATTAAAGGGACAAACTATGTAACTTTTGAGGTCATCTTGTACTGGAATATATGTGCCAAGATCTTTAAAAAATAGGATTGAATTGTGTTACAGAAGAATGTAGAAAGAATATTTCTGCTGAAAAAACTAGAAATTAGAATTTTTAAAAATAATTTCATATCCTAAAATGGCCATAATGTAGGTGGTATGTACTTTGGCTTGTTCTATAAAATTATTACTTTGCAAAAAAGATTTTAAACATATGAAGTGTAAAAAAAGATGACTCACATTGTTTGTGAACTACTAGGTACTTCAGGGGATAAAAATAGCCGGTCCTTATTAATATAACTTTTTCGGTAGCTTCTTTTTCTCCTAAAATTAGTCTTAATTTCCTTTTTGCTCTCCTTTTCTAACATATTCAAGTCGTTAACCAGTCAGAATAGAGGTTATAACCCTTCCTGCCTAGGTTTGACTTAGTCAAACAGGGTTTCAAGAAACTTTCCAGCTTCTCTTGTAGTACACACAAATATCAGTCAGAGAGGAATCATAACTGGATGCATTTTGATACAAAGGACATAGCCATAACTACAGAAATTGAATTAATTTTTTCAGAATTAGCGATTCTGTAAGAATTTAGAAGGCACATTAGTTAAGCAACTCAACAAGAGCAAATACAATTGGAATGCATAAACAGGGCAATAATGAGTAGAAAACATCCAACATCTGAAGTTCTCCAGCCTCTCTTTACATTAATGAGATATGATTCATGTTGTCCTAACATAGGTATTTAAAATAGCCTAAATGACTCATGCCTTGAAAGTGCCTGTTTCTTTCAGTTGTCTATAAAGGAAGTCTGACTATCTCAGTTATAAATGTCTGTGCATCAGATATCTGAATTAGGTGCAATGGAACCTTTTGCAGAGCTTTCATTTCCCCCTTGAGAAATATATGAGGTGTAGACGTAGTGTCCAGATTTTAAAAGAAGTGGAATTTAGCCAATATTGCTGCTGGGAAGAATTCAAGGGTTGACTAGCAAAGGTCAGATGAGATGATCTAATGATACCTGCTGACCTTACACTCTTAATCTCTATGAGGAGAACAAGGAGAAGGAAAATACAGTAATAATTTTTTATACTAAAATGCTTTGGTTTCTTTTTCCATTTAAGAGCAGAAAATACTTTCAACAGAAGTACTTATGAAATTAGCTTTATTTGGCAGCAACCACTTCAGATTGCAAACAGAAGTAAGTCTTTTTATGCTCCAGGAATTAAGAGAAGAAGGTGAAAAAGTTCGGTTTTATGCATAGCAACTATAACTGTAAACAATATTTTGTGTATTCCATGGGAAAAAAAGTCTTTTAGGGAGCATGTAGATTTTATAGAAAGAGTAAATAAAATTCTTGCAAATAATTCCATGCTATTTTATATTACTGAGTCATGGGCACTTTTTATGATGTTATATGGAAGTATAATTATGATGAGTAACTCTGCTTGAACCAAATTGATCTACTTTTGGTCCTATAGCTACCTTTCAAATGTCTCTACTAGTTCATCATCCATTTAAGTGTTGTTGCTGCCTGCTTGTGCCTACTTAGAAATTTCATGCCAGAGAGAGGCACTGAATTCCCAGTGCCTCACCCAGAATTCATGCTGCTTAACCACTGGATATAGCTCCATCTCTAACAGTTTTAGTGGAGAAAAAGAGAAAGATTATATAAGTATGGCACTGCACTCTGACATTTCATCCTTAAAGGGAAGAATAAAACATTGAGTGTTTTAGTTTCCTCCAGACCACAAAATTAAAGGAAATAATAATTTTGTGGGGAAATAAGTTGTTGCAATGTCAAACTGCAGGAAAGAGAAGAGTCTTCTGCTAAAGCTAATATTTTTTGGCAGAGAAAATGTTCCCAATGGAAATCTAACAGAAGAAATTACAGTAAGGAATTATTATTTTTTTTTTTTTCTGTGATAAAGATATTTAAGTAATTGATGGGACCTGACAGAAAGGTTCAAAAATTATGCCTAAAGAATTTTCTGATAGTAACTGAAGTAAATACAATTCTTTGCTTTAAACTTGAGGATAGTAGCTAAATGGAGTAGTGGATGGAAAATAGACAAATAAATTAACAGAAATGCAATTAAGATTTTAATCCTCTAAGCATTGTTAAATAGGGAGGAGCTATACAGATAACATAATTAAATACATTATAAATTAATTCTTTTTTTTATTAAGAGAAACATTTTGCTTTTGTGAGGAGGTATATTCTTCTTACTAGGAGAAATGGAACAATGAGTACAGCCAACATGAAAAATCTGTTCTAGTTTCACCAACACAGAGAAACACTCAAAGATTTACAGACAACCTCTTAAATTAAGTGCAAGCGAAAAGGGATTAAGATAAAAAGATTCTTCACCGCCAACAACTGAGGAGTAAGAAAAGTATAAAATTATTTTTAGAAAAGGTTTATATGTAAGGAATATCTTATTTGATTTCAAGTTGAGTCCTGAGTCATGCAGAATGGTGATGTGATGCGGTTATAAACCTCTGAGTTCATTGCTGTGGAAAGAGGACATAGCAGATTAACTACCAGAAGAAATTACAACCTGCTCCCTCTTCCCGCCTTCACTCAGTTGTGTTAAATAAACCTGCTGGAAGACTGTGTGGAGCCAAGATCCCAACAATACTGAAGAAAGAATAAATAAATGCACAGCTGCAACTTCTTCTGAATAGTGTAGGGCCAAGGGAGAGGAGATACACACCAGTTTAGGGTGGAATTTTGTTCAGCTAGATACAGCTATGTACCTGCTAAACTTTGATGTAAGCTAGCCATGCCATCTCCTTTCCTCTGTATGGAGACATTATACCCACAAAAGAAGGTTTATCTCCTCTGAGGAGTATGAGATTGAGGTGACTATCTCGCTTTGTTGATCATTTGAGCAGTTTCAGTGTCTAGCATAGAACAAATCCCACTTAGGTGGCCAAAATGATATAAAACACAGACACAAAATGGTATAAAATATAGACACAAATACAGGCATGAGGTGAATTTTTTACTGAGAAGGCTTAGTGTTAGGTGTTCATTTGAGACCATATTTAAGTTAACTTGACTCATTTGTTCTCTGGGCTTTTTGCTTACTTTTCATCCATAGCCTCTTACTATGAAAGCAAGTATTCTTTGCTGTAGATGGTCAATACAGATTCTTTTGATTGTAGTGCTTCTATGAGGCTTACATCTTCACTTCTTCACCCAGCATCACAATACAAATTGAAAATGTTTCTTTCTTGTGCTGTACTTCATCCATCACTATGAAGCTACTGGGATCTGAAGAATAACAAAAGCTAGCAGTTTGTCTGTACTGTCACACCGTTGTTAACACTTGTTTAGTGTTAGAATCCTACAACTGCCTATGTGTTAATTTATCTCTAGGTTCCTCTCCAGTTTGAGCTATATCTGTCTCCAGTGGGAATGGAGAGAAGTGAATGCTGGATGGATAAATACAAAATTCAGAATTCAAACAATTTTTAATTCTTTTGGCTTCCTTCCAGCCTGACACTCATCTCAGGAAAAAAAAAAATAAATAAAAACAACCAGAAGCCAACCAACCAACCAAATAAAATCCAACAAACCAAAGCCAGACCAAAACCAAACAGCCAGCTTCCTAATGTAAGCTGTAGGAGAAGGCTGAGCAGAGAGGGAGCCCAAGGAGACCTTCCCTTTGTGCAAGCCGGACACCAGCTGAGGAACCTCCCTGGCTCTCTGGGTGAGAAGCAGCCTCTCAGGCTAGTCAGTGCCAGGGCACTGCAGGCCTTTAAAAGTCAGGACCTTATATAGCATTTCATATCAATTTGGAAGGCTGTGAGAAGTGCCAGACATTCCCAGAAAGATGTACCATGCCACTAGCAACCTGCCAAATTCCACACTAGCTGTGTGAATTTCTGAGAAGACTTAAGAGAGGCACACACAGACTGCACTGCAGAAACCTCATACGGAGGGACAGAAACAACATTCTGTATATATTGTACTGGGGGCTTACTTTTATCTAGCTGAAATGCTGTGGATATTTATTAAAATAAAGCCCTTTTAAGAGTCACATATAAGTTGTAAAGATCTCGAAAGTTTTCATGGCAAAATATTTTACTGGACTGCAGAAATCTACTACTGGAAAAAATTTTTTTTTAAACTTTCCCTCCTCCAGTCTCCCAAGATATAAAGTTTGGTTCTTTATTTTCATTATATTTGAAAGAAAAGATAGCCTTAAGAATGTCAATGTATCTACTTTTCATAGAATCATAGAATTGTAGAAACATAGAATGCCAGACTGGAAGGGACATCTAGTCCAACCTTTCTAGGTAATACTATAGTTTATATGAGATGGCTCAGCACCCTGTCAAGCTAAGAATTAAAACTGTCGAGTGGGGGGGAATCCACCACTTCCCTTGGGAAATTATTCCAGTATTTGACTGTCCTCATGGTAAAAAATTTATCTCTTGTGTCCAATTGGAATCTCTCCAGGAGCAACTTGTGCCCGCTACACCTTCTCTTTTCCTTGTAACTCCTTGTAAAAAGAGTCTCCATTTTCTTGGTAGCCCCCCTTTCAGTACTGGAACATGGTAATAAGGTCCCCCTGAAGCCTTCTTTTCTCAAGGCTGAACAAAATTAGTTTTCTCAACCTCTCCTCATATGGCAGGTCCTCCAGTCCTCTATTCATCCTTGTGTCCCTTCTCTGGACCCTCTCCGGCCTGTCTGCATCCTTTCTTGTAGAGGAGGGACCGAACCAACACAGAGAAACACTCAAAGATTTACAGACAACCTCTTAAATTAAGTGCAAGCGAAAAGGGATTAAGATAAAAAGATTCTTCACCGCCAACAACTGAGGAGTAAGAAAAGTATAAAATTATTTTTAGAAAAGGTTTATATGTAAGGAATATCTTATTTGATTTCAAGTTGAGTCCTGAGTCATGCAGAATGGTGATGTGATGCGGTTATAAACCTCTGAGTTCATTGCTGTGGAAAGAGGACATAGCAGATTAACTACCAGAAGAAATTACAACCTGCTCCCTCTTCCCGCCTTCACTCAGTTGTGTTAAATAAACCTGCTGGAAGACTGTGTGGAGCCAAGATCCCAACAATACTGAAGAAAGAATAAATAAATGCACAGCTGCAACTTCTTCTGAATAGTGTAGGGCCAAGGGAGAGGAGATACACACCAGTTTAGGGTGGAATTTTGTTCAGCTAGATACAGCTATGTACCTGCTAAACTTTGATGTAAGCTAGCCATGCCATCTCCTTTCCTCTGTATGGAGACATTATACCCACAAAAGAAGGTTTATCTCCTCTGAGGAGTATGAGATTGAGGTGACTATCTCGCTTTGTTGATCATTTGAGCAGTTTCAGTGTCTAGCATAGAACAAATCCCACTTAGGTGGCCAAAATGATATAAAACACAGACACAAAATGGTATAAAATATAGACACAAATACAGGCATGAGGTGAATTTTTTACTGAGAAGGCTTAGTGTTAGGTGTTCATTTGAGACCATATTTAAGTTAACTTGACTCATTTGTTCTCTGGGCTTTTTGCTTACTTTTCATCCATAGCCTCTTACTATGAAAGCAAGTATTCTTTGCTGTAGATGGTCAATACAGATTCTTTTGATTGTAGTGCTTCTATGAGGCTTACATCTTCACTTCTTCACCCAGCATCACAATACAAATTGAAAATGTTTCTTTCTTGTGCTGTACTTCATCCATCACTATGAAGCTACTGGGATCTGAAGAATAACAAAAGCTAGCAGTTTGTCTGTACTGTCACACCGTTGTTAACACTTGTTTAGTGTTAGAATCCTACAACTGCCTATGTGTTAATTTATCTCTAGGTTCCTCTCCAGTTTGAGCTATATCTGTCTCCAGTGGGAATGGAGAGAAGTGAATGCTGGATGGATAAATACAAAATTCAGAATTCAAACAATTTTTAATTCTTTTGGCTTCCTTCCAGCCTGACACTCATCTCAGGAAAAAAAAAAATAAATAAAAACAACCAGAAGCCAACCAACCAACCAAATAAAATCCAACAAACCAAAGCCAGACCAAAACCAAACAGCCAGCTTCCTAATGTAAGCTGTAGGAGAAGGCTGAGCAGAGAGGGAGCCCAAGGAGACCTTCCCTTTGTGCAAGCCGGACACCAGCTGAGGAACCTCCCTGGCTCTCTGGGTGAGAAGCAGCCTCTCAGGCTAGTCAGTGCCAGGGCACTGCAGGCCTTTAAAAGTCAGGACCTTATATAGCATTTCATATCAATTTGGAAGGCTGTGAGAAGTGCCAGACATTCCCAGAAAGATGTACCATGCCACTAGCAACCTGCCAAATTCCACACTAGCTGTGTGAATTTCTGAGAAGACTTAAGAGAGGCACACACAGACTGCACTGCAGAAACCTCATACGGAGGGACAGAAACAACATTCTGTATATATTGTACTGGGGGCTTACTTTTATCTAGCTGAAATGCTGTGGATATTTATTAAAATAAAGCCCTTTTAAGAGTCACATATAAGTTGTAAAGATCTCGAAAGTTTTCATGGCAAAATATTTTACTGGACTGCAGAAATCTACTACTGGAAAAAATTTTTTTTTAAACTTTCCCTCCTCCAGTCTCCCAAGATATAAAGTTTGGTTCTTTATTTTCATTATATTTGAAAGAAAAGATAGCCTTAAGAATGTCAATGTATCTACTTTTCATAGAATCATAGAATTGTAGAAACATAGAATGCCAGACTGGAAGGGACATCTAGTCCAACCTTTCTAGGTAATACTATAGTTTATATGAGATGGCTCAGCACCCTGTCAAGCTAAGAATTAAAACTGTCGAGTGGGGGGGAATCCACCACTTCCCTTGGGAAATTATTCCAGTATTTGACTGTCCTCATGGTAAAAAATTTATCTCTTGTGTCCAATTGGAATCTCTCCAGGAGCAACTTGTGCCCGCTACACCTTCTCTTTTCCTTGTAACTCCTTGTAAAAAGAGTCTCCATTTTCTTGGTAGCCCCCCTTTCAGTACTGGAACATGGTAATAAGGTCCCCCTGAAGCCTTCTTTTCTCAAGGCTGAACAAAATTAGTTTTCTCAACCTCTCCTCATATGGCAGGTCCTCCAGTCCTCTATTCATCCTTGTGGCCCTTCTCTGGACCCTCTCCGGCCTGTCTGCATCCTTTCTTGTAGAGGAGGGACGGAAACTGAATGCAATGCTCCCGCTGTGCTCTGACAAGCACTGAGTAGAGGGGGATGATGACTTCTTTATCTCTGCCAATGATGCCCTTGTTGATGCAATCCATCTATGGTACTTTTGTCTTTATGGGTACAGAAAGATTAAAATGCTAGGACTAATATAATTCCAGACATCTTGCGCTCATCTTAATTGGTGGAGTTAACTTTGAAGATTAATTTAAATGCCAATATTTTTAACTACTTCACTGCATCTTGTCATCTCATCACTATCCGTCAACTGTAAATGAATGTACCTGTCATGCTATGATGTTTTATTAATTTGAAGGAAACTTTCACAGAAATACAAGGAAGCAGGTTTACTTAGAATATGCAAATAACAAAGTAGTTTATTGCATATTCTTTCAATCACTTGAATAATTTGGATTCTTCTGCTGCTCTGACAAATTAGAATAAAATGGTGCTTACATAGCTGACAGCTGAAAAAATGTATTAGACTCCTGGAGAGCAGCTTGCTTGCTATGGTTAGCTATTTCTGCAGAGTGAGGTCATCTGCTTTGGGATCACAAACACTGAAAAGTAATGAGAACTGGATGAACCATGTGTCCTGATAATGTTGGTAAATATTAAAAAGAAAGTTAATTAAAATATGTCTTGTCTGCCAAAATTCTATTAAATAAAAACTATGAAATGAAGATTACATTTTATAATTTTAACTGACTTAGGGTAAAATTCTTTCGAGCTCGCTGTCAATGCTTCTTTTTACACCATATATTTTTGTTTTCTGAGATACCTAAGATGTGTTATGTTTTCATTGTGAAGACATTTATTCATTTCTACTTAAAAGATGCCATGATTATTTAGAAAATACAAGCTTTTTTTTAATCTCTGAGCCTTAAGTTTAAGGATAATTTTCTCTATACTGCAGATGAAAACTGAAAGTAGGAGTTAATGATCTGATATTCAAAGAAAAAAGAATGTGTAACTGTTTACATATGTTTTGCTCAGCTTGGAATACCACAATTCATCACACTTACTAAAGGAATGTTTCCATTTGGTATCTTTTGTAAAGCAAAAAAGTATTATTTTGTTTAACTCTGAGTTAGAAAAAGTGACCTTCTCTTGAAAGTTTTATGCTTTGAGTGGAAAAAAAGACTCGGACTCCCCTAGTCACAGGTCCATTTACTCAGTTTCTTCCCATCTTTAGCCTTGGTGTCATATTCAAGAGCTGTGTCCCACTTCATGCTCGAGGAACATAATTCTTCTAACACAGAAAGCTGATACTCACAGATATACACAGAAAGCTGCATTGCTTTTCCACATCCTGCAATACTGTGACAAAGTAATGAAAGGTAGCTTTCTTATATCTTCCCACGCTTTGATATTTTAGTAGCACAACCACTTTTGCTGTTGTCATTTTTTTTTTACGCTATTCCACCACATTCAGAAGACTTCTGATGAGAATTTAGTGGTTATAGGTTCCACATCAAAGTAAGACCCATTATTCTTTCTAAAAAGAATAATGGGATATTTTATAATTCATATGTTTGCATTTTTTATGTCAAACAAAAAGTAAACTAAAATGGACTGATTCAAAACTGGCCAATATTCCTTCACTTAATTATTGCCACCATGCCTTCTGGACATGATCACCCTTCAGTGCCCTGCCATGTCTCCTGTACCTGAGCTGTGCATCCTCATGCAGCTGTGTTGATCTGAGACAATGAGAAAGGACAGTCTTGGTCCTTTGTTCCTCCTTGCCTTGGTCTCTCCCTCTCTGCCATTACTTGTGGTCTTACAGATTCCCTTCCACCCTTGTGTCAGCTCTAGTGTTCTTATCACTCTTATATGGGACTGTTTACACAACCAGGTAGAAAAATAACCAGTTTCTTCTAGTCAGTGAGTTAAATAAATTGAGAGGTCCAACAGGACCAGTTTGTTTTCCCAGATGATCATCCAAGGACAAGGAGTGGATGGGATCAAGACCTTCTTTTCCAGTGATGGAGAGTTGTTATATGCCTATAAGCACATCTTTATTTGTAAGGCTGTTATATAGACAGACTATTTAAGCCAAAGAGCTAAAGTCCTGATGCTGATATGGGTTTGGCAAGGTAGCTCAACTGTCCTGGAGCTCAACAAGGTCAGGGTTTGCATTCAGATTATTTGTGGCACAGTTAGGCATGTATAGCTCCACTAATCCAGAATAAACTTATATGTGTAGCATTTTAACAAAATGGAGTTCCAGATCTGCCTGAAACTAGACAAATTTCTAATTAAAAGAAAAATAAATTTTAAAAGTAACCAATTTTCATAACACTGAATTTTGTAAGGTCCTTAAATGAATTAGGAAAATTTATAACTATATAGTGACAAGAGCTGTGTTTATATAGAGGGATATACCTTTATATATTCTGTATTTGCACACATATTTATTGCTTATATATGAATACTTCATCTATTTGCAGAATACAATGTACTCAAATAATTTGATGAATTGCATACAAACTTCGAAGTGTAATGACAGAAAGAGATTAAAAATGCTAGCATGAAGACTTCATCCTACTCTATACTGATTTTCTTTTTATAAGCTGTTACTTATATTTACTGATAGGGAAAACAGAAGGCAAGTGAAAAGCTTAAATAGGTGAAGCAGACTGAAATTAATTAAACAGACAGTGCTAGCTGAAGCATCTGCCCACTGCAGAGGACCCTGACCTGGGAACTGCACTTACCCTCAGGCCCCATGGCACAGACCCGCTGTCAGATCTAAAGGCCTTTGTTAACAACAAGCTTATTGGTGAGATCAGTCACAGGGAATTGGTTTTGGTTCATTCCAAGGCAGTGAGGTTTTGTTTGTAGATGTCAGGAGGGATTTAGTAGAGGAGAGTTTATAGAGAAATATCTATAGGATAACTAATTAAATTGAAAGATTTTCATCTTGTGCTGGAAGAAGGTGCTTAGACTTCAGCGACTCACAGCCTGGAAGTCACATGGATCATTCTGAAACTTTCCCATCACATCAGAGGAACTGGCTGCTCAAGGTGTGAGCAAAAGTATTTGGCCTCATCAGATGTTCCACTGGCTTAACCTGGGGAGAAACATTTTTTCTTTCAAAAATAATTTTAAAAAATAGCACATAAGCATGAAAAGTTTTTAACCTATGTTGTTCAGAAAGTAATCCAGTACTGTTAGAAACAGGTGTCTGACCAACTTGAATGAACATGGACATACAGGTTGGTATGAGTTATGCTTGCTGTGTACTGATAAAATAATGTAATTAAAAACAGAATAAAGAAAATAAATTTGAAAAATTGCTAAAAATCCCCTATGAGACTGTGAAATATTTGGGGTAGTAAGAACCAATATGCTGCCTACCAAAATTACATCATTTGCTGCTGCAATATGCTGTTTTCCTTTGTTTTTTCAGAAAGGAAAAATAAAATCTTTCTTGTTAATTACTCCTTTGCTTGCTTCTTCAGTGACTGAAAAAAGGATTTTTGCTAGGCTCGCAATGCTGAAATTATTATGTGGGGCAAAAAAGAATCACCAAGAAAACCCACATGAAAACTTGAATCTGTACCCTGGAAGACTGGTGAGAAGGAAATGCTAGAAAAGACACTATCCAGTTTTGGGTGGCTCAGCTGAAGGAAAAAAAAAGCCTTTCTGGAAACAGTGGAATCAATAAAGCCTGACTTCCTGTGAATTCATCCTTCTTGGCCAGGTTCTCTGGTAAATAAAGTAGGAACTCTGATCAAAGCTTTTCCAGCATTTGAAAAACTGAGTACCTCTCACTGCTTTGTAAATTCTCAAGTGTCTAATAAAGAGTGAGTTCACACAGCAGGTTCTTCATTAGATGCTAATAGAGTTATTTAACTTTATCAGATTTCTAAGAACATTTTTCAGACCTGTGTCCATCTGTCAATCTTTGTTATTGTCACTGAGCAGGTTCAAAAGCTGAACAACACACACGCAACACAGCTGTAATGCTTAACAGCATTTATGTATTAATTCATCTATTTATTTATTTATTTATTACAGAAACAGTTGAAAAACCATTAAATTTTAAAATATCAATAATACAGATTTCAGGGCTCATTCTATTTAGAATAAATAATTAAAATAATTTCTAAGACTATTTGGTCCATGGTGCTTTGCAATAATAATTTTTCCTAGTAATGATGTAAAATAATTAGTATAAAGATAAATTATGTAAAACAAAACTATTTCAAATTTGTTTGTGAAAAACACAATTTGTTGGGGAATGTCGTAACAATACAATGTTTTCAAACTATACCTTTTTTTTAAAAATCTAGAATTAAAAATTTAGATGCAAGAACTATTTAGCATAGTAGCTGCATCTGATAGCACCAGAGGAAAAACTAAAAGGAACTCAGCAAATATGCAATAATTTTGTCACTCTGTTTTAAAACTATGTTCCAGTAGTTTCTGCTGTTAATATGTACCACAAGTACCTTCATGATTCAGAAATGATATTTTAGAATTTTACAGTCACTCTCAGAATTTTATTTTAAATTAATTCATCCAAGAGCTTTTAGAACTAATGCAATATTTTATATTTTTATTTAAAGTTATCTGCTAATGAGTACTACAATTTAATTACACACGGAGACATGAAAATTTAGGAAAGTCTCTAGATTCTATATTGTGAGAAATAGTAAAGAATGACTTCTTATTCACTTTTTCTAGGACATTTGTGATTTTATAAATCTCTATGTCATACTTCATTGCAAATCATTTGCAAAAGGATGGTGTCATTGGAAGAGCACAGAAAAAGCCTTGTCCATCTCTTGCTGTTAAACTAAATAGTCCAGCTAGTGTAAAAATTTCTTTTTGATGAGTGCCATTGGAGTATAAGTTTTTTAATCTATAGACTCTATACATACATTTTAAGGAGGTTTAACTGTAAAAATAAGTTATAAATAATATACTCCTGAAGATGGGTAGAAAATATCTGTTTGTGTTTATGTTTTCCTGGCCAGACTCAATGCTTTAAAATAATGATTAAGTGAATGATTCACAGTTATAAAATCAACCAACAACTGAGATTTACCTAAAATCAGAAAAAAAAAATAAAATTTATTCCCAAATGAATAACACTGTGGGCTGAATAGTATTTACATTTTTACAAAACTGAGCTGCTGACAATGGTTGTAATTAATATCTGCTATAAATTTGTTGTACCTGAGTTACAGAAGTGACTCTATTCCCATCAGTTTCTTGTACACAAAATGTTATTACGGACGATAAAAACATAAGATCTATACAAAACCAATAAGCTAATATTAGACTAATTGAAGTAGTGAGTCTAATCAAAGAACTGTTATCACTCCAGCTAGAACGATTCTAAGATAGTTCAAAATGTATATAGCTAAAATTATGCATGCAAACACTTTCTAGTGTCTACATATTTCTCTGGTGTTACACTCACTCTTGTAAGGCCAAAGGTTAATTGTCAGGATCTTTGCTTAGAGGGGTATGGTTCTGATGGCGGTAGCTTTCTTTCTAGGATCTACTTGGAGTCACCTTCTTCACTGCAGCTGACTTGCTCTAAACCATGCTCTTTCTATATATGTCTGTAAGTCAATATTACATCCAGCTTTACTTTGTAAGGTGTGCTTTACATGTATTGTATATTTGTACTTTGTTCTCTTTGTTATCTCTAAAGCTACCTCTGCTCATGGTTTTGATGACCAGTAATTGATCGCTGGTGAATTGTTTACAACTTTGGGCCTCCAGTATCAATCTGTGCCTGTACTTCAATGTCTTTGACACTACCCCACTCATGCCTTTCCTCCTCAACCCACCACAGCTGCATTTTTATTGTAAGTTCAAAGACAGTTCATTCTGCACAGAAAGACTGCTTGATATTATATGTTTGAAGTATGCATACATATAATGAAAAACATTGCACTGCACCATTGTAGGAAAGGAAAAGCTAAACCAACATAAATAAATGTTATCTGGTCATTAGATAATTGGTGTTACAAGGTAAAATGAATTTCCATAAAGGCTAAGAGAAGCTATCACAAAGCCTGACAAGTCTTTATGCTTGTGCTCTTACCCCACTGCCTGAGACCTGTTACAAGCAATGACAACTCCGTATTTGCTGATCTACAAGGTACAGATATGTCAGATGCATTTCCTTTTATGATCCCTTGTTTTATTGAACATTAGTTAAGGCTTGTTAAAATTTCCCACAGAGACCTTATAAGAAAAGCATGCTTCTCATTATAGTGAAATGTCTCTTTTAATAGGGAACAACAAGCTACCCTCAAAGTACTCTTGAAATAGTGGCTTTCATGGAAATATGAAACCATCTGTCTGACAATAACACTTTATGTGACCTCACAAAAAAGTAACCTAAAGCTACATATTAATTAGGATACATACTTTTCTGAGTGCAAATTGATTATTTTTGTCATAGATCATGTACGATACTCAAATAAACTTCTGCCTGTTCATACATGTGCTGTTCACTTCCAATTCTGGTTTGTCTCCAAGTTTCTTCATGAATATAGTCTACTACCTTTGACCTGTTCTTCTCACTCTATCCTCTGCTTTCTGAAGGAAAATTTCCATAATTATTACTTTTCCACTTCCCTCCATATAGCTAGTTCTCTTTTACTTCCTTAGCCAGGTTTAGTTCTAAGAGGGGCTTTGGCCTTCCTCGTTGCCTTCCTACATACCCTGACTACATTCCTGTAGTTCACCCAAGCAACAAGTCCCTTCTTCCACAAACCATTAACTTCTTTCTTCCACGTGACTTTTTTCAGGAGCTCCTTGCTCATCCATGCAAGTTGCCTTCCTCCTCTACCTGATTTTCTACTCAAAGGAATGCACCTATCTTGAGCTTGGAGGAAGTGACATTTGAAACTTAGCCAGCTCTCTTGAGCCCTCCTACCTTCTAGAGTCTTAGCCCACAGGATTTCTGCAAGTAGATCTTTGAAGAGTACAAAGTTAGTCCTCTAGAAGTCCAGGGTTTTAATCCTACTCATTGCCCTACTTCTTCCTTGTAAAATATTAAACTCTACCCTGTCATGATCACTGTCACCAAGGCTTTCCCGAGCCTTAACATCCCCAGCCGGACCTTTATTTTTTAATACAAGATCCAGCAGTGCACCTCTCCTGTTGGTTCTTTCACTACCTTCATCAGGAAGTTATCATTGATGTACTGAAAGAGCCTTAATTCAAGGCAGTTAATTCACGTTAGTATTGAATTAGTTACACAGGAGCAATAGACTAGGAAAACAGTTGGTATCATGAGAAAGAATGTAAAAATAATTCTTTAGTTTTTACAATTATTACAGACAATTGCAGGTATTATTAATAAACATAGAGTATATCAGACTCTAAATGTAAACAGGTAGATGTGTACATCTGAGATAGCCATCCTCAGCTCTCTTCATAGAGTTTGGAAATAAATAGGGCTTTTATTTATTTGAGATTTATATTCTAATATAAAAAAGACTTGTGGCCAAGACATCATTGTATTTGTGAAGTTTTCTCTGACTATAGAGGAGAGCTAAGGTGAATATTTCCCCACAGATGTCTAGACCA
Source organism: Chaetura pelagica (assembly GCF_000747805.2). Taxonomy (NCBI): domain Eukaryota; kingdom Metazoa; phylum Chordata; class Aves; order Apodiformes; family Apodidae; genus Chaetura; species Chaetura pelagica. Next base: position 733,731 of record NW_009953507.1, on the reverse strand, counting down.
GAGACACTTTATGTTAATCAAATGAATCTATTACACAAACTACTACAAGTGATGAGAAAATGGGTCATATGTAGCTAAGATGACATGGCATAAACACCTTAAATGAATGGAAAAATTTAACTGGCTTCAAAAACAATTGTAACAATTTTAACAGTTTTTGCACAGACATAAGTAAGAACTTCCACATATTATTAGAAGCTGAAGAGACATCCTCACAGCAAAGCGTCTGGGAACGAAAACTGCTCATATGATAAAAACAGCTATCAAATATTTGCAGTAATTACAAGTACTTGCAGATACTCAGTAAAAGATAAATCCATTCTTTCATATGTCAGGTAAGCAAACCTTCACATCCATCTCTGAACTTCTGCTTCATGGTCTTGCTCTTGGACAAAACTGTTTTATGAAGATCAGTTTCAATTCTTGCTGTCGTTGGCTTTTATGCATAATTTACCTATATGATATCAATAAAGGATTTCCAAATAAAATGATTTATTCTTTAACCTGAAGTGTATTTTTAAAGCCAAAGAAAACTCTGTGTCTGGAACTGTGTATGCGGAAAACCTGCACCTACTTTACCTGATTCATACTGTTAAACTTCATTATGAGTTCATCTGTAATTCATATCAGTTGCATGTTACATTACGGATATTGAAAATACGAAAAGTTTATTTCTTCTATTTTTTAAATAGTTTTGTGGGGTTTTTTTATCCCACTAATTAGACATGTTCTTTCTAATAAAAATTACATTCTGCAGGCTGAAGAATTTGCTTTTTCTCAGAAAGCTCTGATACTTCTTTCCCCACTGTAGATGAGACCAGGGAGAAATTACTCCTTTAGTGACACTTTCTGGAATGTTTCTACATGACACCCTCCTCTGTTCAACCTCTTCACCTTTACAAACAAAACTGATCTCCATAGTTGGCACAACTTCTGATAACCTCCACAACCTCTGACTACGCCTCCAACATTCCTG